>NW_027450379.1:0-71233 GCF_964194025.1 Convolutriloba macropyga | reverse complement strand
CGTCGTACTTTTGTTACATAATTTCGGGAATGTTCACAAAACTTATGTAACAAAGTACGACGATTCGTGCAGTTTCGTTGCTTTTTTCGTGCGTTTTAGGCCCTGAAATGCACGAAAAATGCACGAAATTGCACCAATCATCGTACTTTGTTACATTAATTTTGGGAACGTTCCCAAAATTTATGTAACAATGTACGACGATTGGTGCAATTTCGTTGCATTTTTCGTGCGTTTTAGGCCCTGAAATGCACGAAAAATGCAAGGAAATTGCACCAATCGCCGTAATCTGTTACATAAGTTTTGGGATTGTTCCCAAATTTTATGTAACAGATTACGGCGATTGGTTCAATTTCCTTGCATTTTTCGTGCATTTCAGGGCCTGAAACGCACTAAAAATGCAAGGCAATTGCACCAATCGTCGTACTTGGTTATATAAATTTTTGGGAACGTTCCTAAAATTTATGTAACAAAGTACGACGATTGATGCAATTTCGTTGCATTTTTCGTGCGTTTTAGGCCCTGAAACGCACGCAAAATGCAACGAAATTGCACCAGTTGTCGTACTTTTTTACATAAATTTTGGGAACGTTCCCAAAATTTATGTAACAAAGTACTACGATTGGTGCAATTTCGTTGCATTTTTCGTGTGTTTTAGGCCCTGAAATGCACGAAAGAAGCAAGGAAATTGCACCAATCGTCGTACTTTGTTACATAAATTTTGGGAACGTTCCCAAAATTTATGTAACAAAGTACGACGATTGGTGCAGTTTCCTTGCATTTTTCGTGCATTTCAGGGCCTGAAACGCATGAAAAAAGCAAGGAAATTGCACCAATCGTCGTACTTTGTTACATAAATTTAGGGAACGTTCCCAAAATTTATGTAACAAAGTACAACGATTGGTGCAATTTCCTTGCATTTTTCGTGCATTTCAGGGCCTAGAACGCACAAAAATTCAACGAAATTGCACCAATCGTCGTACTTTGTTGCATAAATTTTGGGAACGTTCCAAAATTTATGTAACAAAGTACGACGATTGGTGCAATTTCCTTGCATTTTTCGTGCATTTCAGGGCCTAAAACGAACGAAAAATGCAAGGAAATTGCACCAATCGTCGTACTTTGTTACATAAATTTTAGGACCGTTCCCAAAATTTATGTAAAAAAGTACGACGATTGGTGCAATTTCCTTGGATTTTTCGTGAATTTCAGGGCCTGAAGCGCACGCAAAATGCAACGAAATTGCACCAATCGTCCTACTTTGTAACATAAATTTTGGGAAACGTTCCCAAAATTTATGGAACAAAGTACGACGATTGGTGCAATTTCCTTGCATTTTCCGTGCATTTCAGGGCCTGAAACGCACGAAAAATGCAAGGCAATTGCACCAATCGTCGTACTTTGTTACATAAATTTTGGGAACGTTCCCAAAATTTATGTTACAAAGTATGACGATTGATGCAATTTCGTTGCATTTTTCGTGCGTTTTAGGCTCTAAAACGCAAAAAAACTGCAAGGAAATTTCACTACTACTACTTCTACTACTACTACTACTACTACTACTACTACTACTACTACTACTACTACTACTACTACTACTACTAACTAACTACTACTACTACTACTTCTACTACTACTACTACACAACACTCCACTACTACTACTACTACTACTACTACTACTGCTACTACTACTGTTTCAACACTTTAAATTCCAAATATGAAATAAAGGCACGGTTGGCAACAAATACAAACAAAACAAGAAGAGTTATTTTGTTTGGTTATTCTGTGAAGTGCTGTACGACGAAATTGTTGAAGGCATTCTTTGACCCGGTTGCTGCTTTCTCCTGCAATCTGGTGAACGATACTTTGTTTCGTACACAGTCTCCTTCGATTTGACTCATCCACGTTTTCCGTTGCCCCCCAGGAGCGCGTCTAGCATGGACGTATTGATCGGGCGGGTCCCAATCGAAAGCACTGCGGGCTAATCTTCCTGGTTCCATTCTCTGGATGTTTCCGTACCATTTTAACCGTTTGAGCATGATCATCGTGGATACTTGGGGCATTCGTGATCTTGACATAATTTCTTCGTTCGTTGCTTTCTCCAGATATGACCCACGTAGAATTCTCCGAAGACAACCACAGTGGAAACTCTCATGTTTTCTCTCCATTAATTTCGAAAGAGTCCAAGTCTCTGAGCTGTACAGCACGGCTGATAAAACAAGTGCTTTGTACAAATTGCACTTGAGGTGCACGCTGAGCTGCTTGCTCTTCCAGAGATTTTGGAAGTTAGCAAACCGTTGTCTACCTTCTGCAAGTTTGCAATTGACTTCCTGCAGGTCTCCATGCTTGAGGCTGACATATGATCCGAGATACTTGAACGCTTCTATGTTTTCAAACTCGTTTCCGAGAACATCTTGTACTTTGCAGGAAAACACGCGTGTGGCAACTGCTTTAGGTTTGCCACAGTATCTCGATTGGTGAAATTTTCGGCCATTGACTGTTTTGAACTTTCTTTCACACTTGTCACAGGTAAGGCTCGCCTCTAGTTGCTCGAACTTTGACTTGTCGACGACATTCTTTGACAAACCGGCTTTGCAGAATCTTGTTTGGTGCACTTTGCGTCCGGTAACTGTACTGAATTGCCGCTGACAATTCTGACATCTTAAAGACTCTTGGTCAGCCACCACTGACCGACTCTCATTTTCTAGCGACTCTGAATCTGCTACCGCAGATTGTTGTTGTGAAGCTACCAACGCTGGCTTAGCCACCGCTAAGCTTTTCAATCTTAGCTTCCGGCCATCTTGTGTTTCGAACCAGCCCGCTTTCTTTTTCGTTCCCAGCAGCACCTCCGTGCTGATGGTTAGTCGTGATTGGCTAGATGTCTCTGCCAGGAGTCCTAGTTTGCCTTTATGTGTTCCAGTGAGTATCTCCACGTTCTGTTGGATACTAGGCACTGCAACAACATTTGGGCTGTTGCATTTTACGCCCATATTCTTTGTTTTGGCCACATTAATCTTCAGACCAGCGGCTTCCGCAAGGGCCTCGATTCGATGTAGGTTTTCTTGCACCTCACTGTTTGAGACCCCCACGAGAGCAACATCATCAGCAAAATCTAAGTCAGCCACCAATCTCCCAATGTCTAATCCTCCATGCACCGAGTTAGCCAAAATGTAGTTGATGACAAGGCCGAATAGGATTGGGGACCACACATCACCCTGCCTAACGCCCGTTCTGACATCAAATAAGCGTCCTTTCTCACCTTCGGCTTTGACTCGACATTTGAATCCATCATAGCTGTTTCTTATGATGTTTATCACTTTTTGCGGAAGACCATAGTGTTTCATTATCTGGTACATCTGCTCACGATCGACAGAATCGAATGCCGCTCGAAAGTCTATGAAACAAAAGCTAATATGCAATTGAAACGCCATTGATTTCTCTATTATTTGACGCAGGGCAAAGAGTTGATCGGCGCATCCTCTGCTTTTTCTGAAGCCGCACTGCTCTTCCCTTAAGACGCGATCCACTGAATCTTTGCATCGATTGAGAATAACGGAAGCGAACACTTTGCCTGGTACTGACAATAGAGAGATCCCTCGGTGGTTCGAACACTCTGACCTCTTTCCTTTACTCTTGTATAATGGGACAATTTCTGCTATCTTCCAGTCATCGGGCAGAACTTCCGTCGACCAACACTTATCTATGATGTCCCAGAGCCACTCGACAATACCCTTGTGTGCTTTCAACATCTCACAGGAAATGTTATCGGGTCCACTTGCCTTGCCATTCTTCAACCTGCGGACAGCTTCAAGCACTCTTCAAATCGAATTGGGCTCAGGTCAATCGACAAGCTTTCAGCTGCTTCTTCGGGATCCAATCTCGTACTGCAACTGGATGTTGAGGGATTCAGCAGTTGACTAAAATGTTCCGTCCAGCGTTCAAGTCGTTCCTCTTTCGTCCGTAAGTTGACGCCAGTGCTTGAAACTAATTTGGTCAACTGGGGACTCCAGTTTCAGCAAATCTGCTGTGATGCCCCAAAAACCTCCTTCAAGTTGCCTCTGTCCGCAAAGCTCTGCACTTCTTGGCCTTTGCGTTCAAGCCATGCCCGTTTGTCTGCACGTAGAGCTTTTCTGACTTCCTTACAGCAGTTTGTGAACTCTAACAACGCCACCGCGCTGCTGTGTTTCTTCAACTGTAGATCAGCTCGTTTCCGGATAAGTTCCAGAGAATCTGGAGAAATCCAAGGTTTGTTCACTAGCTTGTCCGGAAGGAGGCATTTCACTGCTGCTTGGTTCAGGGCTTTTCGAAAATTGTCCCAAGACTGCTCTGTATTCTCGAAATCGCCGCTCTTATCAAGATGTAACTTGACCTCCTGCGTGAATAAGTCACGCGTTGTTTCATCTTGCAGCTTTGCAGAACTGATTCTGGGCGTGAAACATGGCTTTTTAGACAAAAGTTTCATAGATACTTCCGCAATGACCAGTTCATGATCGGTAATTGTGGTTTTCCCTCTTCTGGTCCTCACATTTGTCAGACATCCTCTGTATCTCTCTGCAAACAGAATGTGATCCAGCATCTTTTTCCGACAACTCGGATCGGGAGGGTTGTAGGTGTACCGATGCACTTGTCGATGCTGGAACCATGTACCACCTACGAGCAATTTGTGTGAAGTGCAAAGTGATAACAACTTTTCCGAGTTTTCATTTTCTTCACCCATTCCAAACGGGCCTCTGCAGCTCATGGTGTCATTCAACTGGTGTCCAGGCTCTGCATTGAGGTCACCGATGACACAAATACGCTCCCTATGTTTGAAGCTGGAAACTAGGTCTGAAAGTTGACTCCAAAACAAATCCTTCTCTTGGAGACTAGCTTCATTCGTAGGTGCGTAGCAGACAACAACATCTAGATTGGCTCTCCTCCGAGCCGCGAACTTGACGTAGCAAATACGTTCACTTAGAGCCACTTGTTCTACGATGCTGTTTATCAATGACTTCTTTACAGCAACGCCCACTCCTCCTTGTCTCGACTTTACACCAGACAACCACGAGTCAGACAGGTAGAGCTTGTGGTCTCCGAGATCAATTTCTTGCTCCTGCAATCTCGTCTCCTGCACTCCCAGAATATCGAACTTGTATTGCGCCAGATCCATTTTCAAAGCCTCTAAAGATCCGGCTTGGGTCAGTGTTCTGACGTTTAAAGTTGCAATTCTGAGTTGGTTCCTCGGGAGATTGGTTCCTCGGGACTACTACTACTACTACTACTACTACTACTACTACTACTACTACTACTACTACTACTACTACTACTACTACTACTACTACTACTACTACTACTACTACTACTACGGCATTTCTGAATTTGGACCACCAAATCCACGGATTTAGCATACCCCCGCGAACAATGAAAACGCGTTCCGGGTCCAAAACACATGCCATAACGTGATAGGTCAACGTATTTGTAGCTCAAAAATCGAAAAAAGCCCCGAAAAAACAGTTCATAGGACCATTTTTAAGTTAATCGAAAATTTTTCAAATTTTGTTTTTTTTTTGCAAATTTTGGTATTTTTTTAGACTTTTTCTCACAATTTTTCCAAAAAAATGCATTCTGAATAAAGTACGGCTAACGCACAATCCGTAGCAAATTGATTGATGGTTTTAAATTGAATATTCGAGGATTTATGAACCGAGCGGAGTAGGGTACCAAAAGCGGCCAAACACCACAAAAACTGCGAAATCCAGAAAATGCATTTTCTCCGCAAATACACGTTCTTTTGCAAAAATTTTTTGATATGTGTCCTGTCGGAGTACTTTAAAGCATATTTGGTATTTGCAAGATAGTGCGTAGTCTTTTTAGAAACGACCGTTTTTTCAGCTTTTGATTCAGGTTTGTACTAGTAGACCTCACCTGCAAAACCCAAGGATCCAAAAATAAGTGATTTGGCAAAAATCATCATAGAAACCTGAAATTTTGCATGTGCCTTCCCTTTAGTACAACAAACTCATTTGCAAAGTTTTGAAACAAATGATCTTATTGATTTTGAGAAAAAAGGGTTGAAAAAAAAGCGTTCTTAATTTGGGAGGCGGAAGTTTCCCTTAGTCTGGCCACTTCAGCATTTCTCCTGAACCCATGAGAATTTGCCAATAAAACAACTCATTTGAAAGTCGAGATTTTAGGCACATGCCGGAGACAAATGCGGCCATAAAAAAAATGCCAGTGACAGTTTTTTTTTTAAGAAGTTGTGTTGATGTCAATTTCGAAATCAGACCGTTCATCAGAAAACTTGAGGCCATTTCAAAGCAATAGTTATTTAACTTTTGAAAAAACTGCCTTTGATTGCTGCTGTAATGCAGTGATGGTCTCCTTAAAAAAACAGACCTACAAGTTCTAGAAGGGGGCAAATTGAAACAATTTTTCTGCAAGGAAGTCCTAGAATTTTTCATTTTTGAATGATCACTGACACTGACTTAATTCGTTCTACGCCTCGTTTTTTTGCAGCGATCAGGTATTTATTTTTACCGGGATGAGCCTAAAGTAAAAAAAATCTGTAAAAAACGTTTTTGGTGATATTTAGAGCTTTTGATTGCATCAGCGAAATTTTTCTGAATTTGGGTATGGAAAATTATTCCAATTCCAATCCGCTTATATAAAAATACTCTAGGTACTCTAAACGTACCTAAATGGTCCAAAAGCGCAATTTTTATAATCTTAGCAGATTTGTCTGCAAATGGCATTGAAAAAAAAGCATGAACCAATGGTTCTGCTTCTATATAAGTATTCGCATTTACTGCAAATCTATAAATCAAAAATATTTCAATTTGCTTTTCTCTAATCAATCCTGTACTTGAGATCTTCTACGCAAAAATTGGACACAAACAAATATGTCCACGTCAACTACAATGTAGGAGCTTTGCAACGATATGTGTTTCATTTGGTTAGTTATTCAATTAACATCCAATATCTTTACTTTTTACAAAAATTTTTAGAAATCAGCACGAAAAATGACAGTTTTGAAAAAAAGTGATACTTACAGCCCTCTTACGATCCCAATTAGCTAATGGCTGCAACAAAGGGATTCTTGTCTTCAAAGTGGACTATATATCAATTCACTTGAGTGATTATTCGTTGAGAAATTTTACATCATATGAAAATCGAAATTTCAACTCGCTGACCAGTGCTTCTAGGAGACATAAACGCACCTAAACGGTCAAAAAGTGCCCGTTTCTTTTTCCTTGCGCAATTGTCTACACAAGAGCTTTTCAAAACTTTATATAGGGTCATTGTACCAGTCTTAAAAGCGGGCGGACTCAGCCACTATTTACCAAGTCATAATAGCTTCGATTTTTCTTTTATCTTTGAAGCCACTTTAGGTACCCTTGAAGCAATCGTTTACAAAAAACAAAACATACGACTGCAAAGCCTATCTAAAATGCATTGAAATGAGCTATAAAGAACGCAAACTGAGCTAATATTTGTTACGTTCTGAGTAAAACAAACAAACATCGAATCTTGTCTATTTTGGGCCTAAGCGTTCAAAGGGTCGTTTCATGGTCAAAGCGGTCAAAAAACGCATGTTATATTATCATCGCGCAATTTTGTAAACAAGATCTTTTCGAAACTTTATATAGAGCTATTGTACTATTAAAAAAAATGGGTAGACTTAGCCAATATTTACCAAGTCATAAACGACTCGATTTTTCTTTTAGGTTTGATGCCAATTTAGGTACCCTTGAGGCTTTTATTCATAAAAGTAAAAAAAATGGCTGCAAGTCCTATTTTATGAGCTTTAAAATGAGCTATATATGAAGCAATGTAAAACAATATTTGTTACCTTTTCAAAAAAAACAATCACTAGTTCTATCTTGCCTTTTTTGGACCTAAGCGTTCAAAGAGGCGTTTCATGTTCAAAGCGGCCAAAAAATGCCTGTTTTATTATCTTCGCCCAATTTTCAATACAAAAAAATTTCAAAAATTTATATACTGCAATAATGTTGATCTTAAAATTGGTCAAAAATACACTCAGGATGACAGAATAGATAGAAAACTTGAAAATATTTCGTTTCTCCAGGTATTTTTGCTTCCTAGAGCAAAAGTTTAGAGAAACAAAGTGCAAATTTATTGTTTTAATATAATCTCCCACATTGAAGAAGTTCAAAAATACAATTTTTAACTCATTGGACGCCTATTTATACACCACAGGATGACAGAATACATAGAATCCTTGAAATTCGTTTCTCCAGGTATTTTTCTCCCTAAAGCAATGTTTTTCCGCAAAAAGCATGGAATTTTTTATTAGCGCAAAACGACGCACGCAAAAGAGGTTTGGGATGAGGGGTCAAAAAAAAATCCCCAGTGGGCCAAATGGCCCACTGGGGATTTTTATTTATGTTTTTTGCAAATAATTTTTTTCTAAAAATAGGCAATTTATCAAATGAAACTGAGTTTCGGTGCAAAAATTTGACACTTGAAGGAAATTGGTGGTTAGCAAATATTTTTGCAAGGCAATTTGTTTTCCTGGAAAGCCAAAATGTTTGAGATAAAACAGTGATATCGTGCAAACAGTTCTTCAAAAAAGGATCTCATTGAAAAATTTTTCGAAAACTTTTGTGAAAAGAGTGTTTTTACAAATCGCCAAATGCATGAAACGCTAATGTAACAAAACACTTGAAACTCACAAATAACAGACTAATCCAATTGCAGCCGGAACTTCCAAAAAAACGCAAAAAACGTTGTTTTTTAGTTGTTTTTTTAATAGGAACAATATTTTTTTTCACGGCTCTCCACGTCAAAACGAAATACGGCTGTCTTTCCGTAATACGCCTGGAATTTTTTATTAGCGCAAAACGACGCACGCAAAAGAGGTTTGGGATGAGGGGTCAAAAAAAAATCCCCAGTGGGCCAAATGGCCCACTGGGGATTTTTATTTATGTTTTTTGCAAATAATTTTTTTCTAAAAATAGGCAATTTATCAAGTGAAACTGAGTTTCGGTGCAAAAATTTGACATTTGGAGGAAACCGGCGGTTAGCAGATCTTCTCTCAAGGCCATTTGTTTTCCTGGAAAGCCAAAATGTTTGAGATAAAACAGTGATATCGTGCAAACAGTTCTTCAAAAAGGGGTCTCATTGAAAAATTTTTCGAAAACTTTTTTGAAAAGAGTAACTTTACAAATCGCCAAATGCATGAAACGCTAATGTAACAAAACACTTGAAACTCACAAATAACAGACTAGTCCAATTGCAGCCAGAACTTCCAAAACAACGCAAAAAACATTGTTTTTTTTTAATAGGAACAATATTTTTTTTCACGGCTCTCCACGTCAGAACGAAATACAGCTGTCTTTCCGTAATACGCCTGGAATTTTTTATTAGCGCAAAATGACGCACGCAAAATAGGTTTGGGATGAGGGGTCAAAAAAAATCCCCAGTGGGCCAAATGGCCCACTGGGGATTTTTTTTATGTTTTTTGCAAATAATTTTTTTTTTAAAAGTAGGCAATTTATCAAGTGAAACTGAGTTTCGGTGCAAAAATTTGACATTTGGAGGAAACTGGCGGTTAGCACATCTTCTCTCAAGACCATTTCTTTTCCTGGAAAGCCAAAATGTTTGAGATAAAACAGTGATATCGTGCAAACAGTTCTTCAAAAAGGGGTCTCATTGAAAAATTTTTCGAAAACTTTTGTGAAAAAGTAACTTTACAAATCGCCAAATGCATGAAACGCTAATGTAACAAAACACTTGAAACTCACAAATAACAGACTAATCCAATTGCAGCCGGAACTTCCAAAAAAACGCAAAAAACGTTGTTTTTTAGTTGTGTTTTTAATAGGAACAATATTTTTTTTCACGGCTCTCCACGTCAAAACGAAATACGGCTGTCTTTCCGTAATACGCCTGGAATTTTTTATTAGCGCAAAATGACGCAAGCAAAAGAGGTTTGGGATGAGGGGTCAAAAAAAAAATCCCCAGTGGGCCAAATGGCCCACTGGGGATTTTTTTTATGTTTTTTGCAAATAATTTTTTTTCTAAAAGTAGGCAATTTATCAAGTGAAACTGTGTTTCGGTGCAAAAATTTGACATTTGGAGGAAACTGGCGGTTAGCACATCTTCTCTCAAGGCCATTTCTTTTCCTGGAAAGCCAAAATGTTTGAGATAAAACAGTGATATAGTGCAAACAGTTCTTCAAAAAAGGATCTCATCGAAAAATTTTTCGAAAACTTTTGTGAAAAGAGTAACTTTACAAATCGCCAAATGCATGAAACGCTAATGTAACAAAACACTTGAAACTCACAAATAACAGACTAATCCAATTGCAGCCGGAACTTCCAAAAAAACGCAAAAAACGTTGTTTTTTAGTTGTTTTTTTTAATAGGAACAATATTTTTTTTCACGGCTCTCCACGTCAAAACGAAATACGGCTGTCTTTCCGTAATACGCCTGGAATTTTTTATTAGCGCAAAATGACGCACGCAAAAGAGGTTTGGGATGAGGGGTCAAAAAATATCCCCAGTGGGCCAAATGGCCCACTGGGGATTTTTTTTATGTTTTTTGCAAATAATTTTTTTTCTAAAAGTAGGCAATTTATCAAGTGAAACTGTGTTTCGGTGCAAAAATTTGACATTTGGAGGAAACTGGCGGTTAGCACATCTTCTCTCAAGGCCATTTCTTTTCCTGGAAAGCCAAAATGTTTGAGATAAAACAGTGATATCGTGCAAACAGTTCTTCAAAAAAGGGTCTCATTGAAAAATTTTTCGAAAACTTTTGTGAAAAGAGTAACTTTACAAATCGCCAAATGCATGAAACGCTAATGTAACAAAACACTTGAAACTCACAAATAACAGACTAGTCCAATTGCAGCCAGAACTTCCAAAACAACGCAAAAAACATTGTTTTTTTTTAATAGGAACAATAGTTTTTTTCACGGCTCTCCACGTCAGAACGAAATACGGCTGTCTTTCCGTAATACGCCTGGAATTTTTTATTAGCGCAAAATGACGCACGCAAAAGAGGTTTGGGATGAGGGGTCAAAAAAAAATCCCCAGTGGGCCAAATGGCCCACTGGGGATTTTTTTTATGTTTTTTGCAAATAATTTTTTTTCTAAAAGTAGGCAATTTATCAAGTGAAACTGTGTTTCGGTGCAAAAATTTGACATTTGGAGGAAACTGGCGGTTAACACATCTTCTCTCAAGGCCATTTCTTTTCCTGGAAAGCCAAAATGTTTGAGATAAAACAGTGATATAGTGCAAACAGTTCTTCAAAAAAGGATCTCATCGAAAAATTTTTCGAAAAGTTTTGTGAAAAGAGTAACTTTACAAATCGCCAAATGCATGAAACGCTAATGTAACAAAACACTTGAAACTCACAAATAACAGACTAATCCAATTGCAGCCGGAACTTCCAAAAAAACGCAAAAAACGTTGTTTTTTAGTTGTTTTTTTAATAGGAACAATATTTTTTTTCACGGCTCTCCACGTCAAAACGAAATACGGCTGTCTTTCCGTAATACGCCTGGAATTTTTTATTAGCGCAAAATGACGCACGCAAAAGAGGTTTGGGATGAGGGGTCAAAAAAAAATCCCCAGTGGGCCAAATGGCCCACTGGGGATTTTTTTTATGTTTTTTGCAAATAATTTTTTTTCTAAAAGTAGGCAATTTATCAAGTGAAACTGAGTTTCGGCGCAAAAATTTGACATTTGGAGGAAACTGGCGGTTAGGACATCTTCTCTCAAGGCCATTTCTTTTCCTGGAAAGCCAAAATGTTTGAGATAAAACAGTGATATAGTGCAAACAGTTCTTCAAAAAAGGATCTCATCGAAAAATTTTTCGAAAAGTTTTGTGAAAAGAGTAACTTTACAAATCGCCAAATGCATGAAACGCTAATGTAACAAAACACTTGAAACTCACAAATAACAGACTAATCCAATTGCAGCCGGAACTTCCAAAAAAACGCAAAAAACGTTGTTTTTTAGTTGTTTTTTTAATAGGAACAATATTTTTTTTCACGGCTCTCCACGTCAAAACGAAATACGGCTGTCTTTCCGTAATACGCCTGGAATTTTTTATTAGCGCAAAATGACGCACGCAAAAGAGGTTTGGGATGAGGGGTCAAAAAAAAATCCCCAGTGGGCCAAATGGCCCACTGGGGATTTTTTTTATGTTTTTTGCAAATAATTTTTTTTCTAAAAGTAGGCAATTTATCAAGTGAAACTGAGTTTCGGCGCAAAAATTTGACATTTGGAGGAAACTGGCGGTTAGGACATCTTCTCTCAAGGCCATTTCTTTTCCTGGAAAGCCAAAATGTTTGAGATAAAACAGTGATATCGTGCAAACAGTTCTTCAAAAAAGGATCTCATTGAAAAATTTTTCGAAAACTTTTGTGAAAAGAGTAACTTTACAAATCGCCAAATGCATGAAACGCTAATGTAACAAAACACTTGAAACTCACAAATAACAGACTAGTCCAATTGCAGCCAGAACTTCCAAAACAACGCAAAAAACATTGTTTTTTTTAATAGGAACAATATTTTTTTTCACGGCTCTCCACGTCAGAACGAAATACGGCTGTCTTTCCGTAATACGCCTGGAATTTTTTATTAGCGCAAAATGACGCACGCAAAAGAGGTTTGGGATGAGGGGTCAGAAAAAAATCCCCAGTGGGCCAAATCGCCCACTGGGGATTTTTTTTATGTTTTTTGCAAATAATTTTTTTTCTAAAAGTAGGCAATTTATCAAGTGAAACTGTGTTTCGGTGCAAAAATTTGACATTTGGAGGAAACTGGCGGTTAGCACATCTTCTCTCAAGGCCATTTCTTTTCCTGGAGAGCCAAAATGTTTGAGATAAAACAGTGATATAGTGCAAACAGTTCTTCAAAAAAGGATCTCATCGAAAAATTTTTCGAAAACTTTTGTGAAAAGAGTAACTTTACAAATCGCCAAATGCATGAAACGCTAATGTAACGAAACACCTCATACTCACAAATACCAGACAAATCCAATTGCAGCCGGAACTTCCAAAAAAGCGCAAAAAACGTTGTTTTTTTAGTTGTTTTTTTATTAGGAACAATATTTTTTTTCACGGCTCTCCACGTCAAAACGAAATACGGCTGTCTTTCCGTAATACGCCTGAAATTTTTTATTAGCGCAAAATGACGCACGCAAAAGAGGTTTGGGATGAGGGGTCAAAAAAAACCTCAGTGGGCCAAATGGCCCACTGGGGATTTTTTTTATGTTTTTTGTAAATAATTTGTTCTAAAAATAGGCAATTTATCAAGGGAAACTGAGTTTCGAAGCAAAAATTTGACATTTGGAGGAAACTGGCGGTTAGCAAATATTTTCGCAAGTCTATTTGTTTTCCTGGAAAGCCAAAATGTTTGAGATAATACAGTGACATAGTGCAAACAGTTCTTCAAAAAAGGATCTCAACGAAAAGTTTTTCGAAAACTTTTGTGAAAAGAGTAACTTTACAAATCGCCAAATGCATGAAACGCTAATGTAACGAAACACCTCATACTCACAAATACCAGACAAATCCAATTGCAGCCGGAACTTCGAAAACAACGCAAAAAACGTTGTTTTATTTGAATAGGAACAATGTTTTTTTCACGGCTCTCCACGTCAAAACGAAATACGGCTGTCTTTCCGTAATACGCCTGGAATTTTTTATTAGCGCAAAATGACGCACGCAAAAGAGCTTTGGAATGGGGGGTCAAAAAAAATCCCCAGTGGGCCAAATGGCCCACTGGGGATTTTTTTAATGTTTTTTGCAAATCATTTTTTTCTAAAAGTAGGCAATTTATCAAGTGAAACTGAGTTTCGGTGCAAAAATTTGACATTTGGAGGAAACCGGCGGTTAGCAGATCTTCTCTCAAGGCCATTTGTTTTCCTGGAAAGCCAAAATGTTTGAGATAAAACAGTGATTTAGTGCAAACAGTTCTTCAAAAAAGGATCTCATTGCTATTTTTTTCAAAAACTTTTGTGAAAAGAGTAAATTTATAAATCGCCAAATACACGAAACGCTAAGGTAACGAAACACTTGAAACTCACAAATACCAGACTAATCTTTTGTCGTAGTTTCACAACCCTTTTTAGCCCAATTTCTGATTCGGCCATCATCCCCATAACACTTACCCAAATTCCAAGGAGTAGTAGGAATGGAGTAGGAAAATGGGCACCGGGCCAATTCCGAAATTGGTCAAAAAATCCATTTCTGAATTTGGGCAACCCTCTTCTGAATTTGGGAGGCGGAAGTTTTTCGTAAAATGGTCTTCTTAATTTGGGTAAAATGTTTTTCACGGCTATTCTGAAAATGGTCGAAGAAATTGCCCAAATTCAGAAAAGGCTACTACTACTACTACTACTACTACTACTACTACTACTACTACTACTACTACTACTACTACTACTACTACTACTACTACTACTACTACTACTACTACTACTACTACTACTACTACTACTACTACTACTACTACTACTACTACTACTACTACTACTACTACTACTACTACTACTACTACTACTACTACTACTAGTACTATTAATACTACTACTATTTGGCTTTACTTGATATCAACGTAAATGTAAGCAGCAAAAGTATTATCACATGTCAATGGTATCAAAAACCGACTTACACAGGAATAATACAGAATTTTTGCGCACCACTTCAATATGACAAAAATGTGATTCAAGGGACGGTTCACAGGGTTTCTATTGCAACATCTAATTGGTTGGACTTCGGTCAGACGCTTGAAAAGAACAAAACCTGCTGGACTCATATGAATGGTCCTCAAAAATAATCAACTAGACCTTAGAATGGAACTCTTTTACGGCCAGTCTTGTCTATACCGGGAAGTAGTTATTAGAATTTGAATGAATGCCCCGTTCCACTCTTTGACAAAGTACTTGTTGCTAACATTGAGACGTCAACGCTGCACGGAGACAATTGGTATCCCTAAAATTGGGGCCTGATGAGAGCATTGTTTCTTTGTATGTGAAGCGCGTATATACAAATGTCCCTGTTAGTGAAGCAATTAGTAGTAGTAGTAGTAGTAGTAGTAGTAGTAGTAGTAGTAGTAGTAGTATTAGTAGTAGTAGTAGTAGTAGTAGTAGTAGTAGTAGTAGTAGTAGTAGTAGTAGTGGTAGTAGTAGTAGTAGTAGTAGTAGTAGTAGTAGTAGTAGTAGTAGTAGTAGTAGTAGTATCACTCAGACAAAGGTGACCTGAAAGAAGTGTTTGGGGAGTCAAAACAGTTATCCCGGAAGTGGAGTCCTCATATAAGTAAACTAGTTTCAACCACAGGCGAGCCTCTGAAAACAAAAGAAGAAAGGTTGGAACGTTGGACCGAGCACTTTACAATGCGGATTCCGAAAAAGCAGGAGCTGCACTGACCAATTGTTTGCGTTGAGGCAAAAACTAGAGAAATGCATGGCCTTCCAATTGAACGTCAGTTTTTGTTTCATTGACTTCCGCGCTGCATTCGATTCGGTGGACCGCGAGATGATGTACAAGATAATGAAACACTACGGGCTCCCACAAAAAGTTGTGAATGTCATCCGCAACAGTTACGAAGGCTTCAAGTGCTGCGTCAAGACAGAGGGCGAGAAGGGCCAGATGTTCGACGTAAAAACTGGTGTTCGCCAGGGTGATGTATGGTCGCCTATTCTCTTTGGCCTTGTGATAAACTATGTGTTGGCTAATTCAGTTCAAGGAGGAATCGACATTGGACGCTGTGTTGCTGATCTTGACTTCGCCGATGATGTTGCCCTATTGGGCGTCTCTGATTCCGAAGTTCAAGAAATCTACATAGAATTGAATCTTTAGCCGAGGCTGTTGGCCTAATGATCAATGTTGGGAAGACAAAGAATATGGGTGTTAAATGCGAAAAACCTGGAGCCAGTGTACCCATTGCTCAAAGGAACGTGAAAGTTCTTACAGGAAACCGCAAAGGCCGTTTTGGGACTCTCATTGAGGCCGAAAACCAATCCCGACTACTCATTGGCAGAGAGGTGCTGGTGGGCAAGAAGAAGAATGCGGGCTGGTTCGAGACACTAGCTGGTGAGAAACTGAGACTGAAAAGTTCAGCGGAGGCTGAGCTTGTGACAGTTAGCAGCGACGAGAGGTCAGTGGTTGCTGATCTAGTGTCTACGGCGAATAACAGATCATCTGCGGTCTCTGATGACGATAGTTGTGTATGTTCAGGTTGTAAACGTCGCTTCGACACTGCAAGAGGCTGCAAAGTGCATGAAGCCAGATTCTGCAAGTCTAACCATCCGAAGAGGGTCGAAGACAGCGCGTCAAAGTTTGTTGAGCTAGAGAAAAGCCTCACTTGTCAGAAGTGCGCTAGGAAATTCGCAACTGTGAAAGGCCGACGAATTCACGAGTCACGATACTGCGGCAGAGAAAAGGCTGGAAGATCTCGCATTTTCTCCTGCAATGTCCACGATCGAGATGGAGTGGAGTTCGAAAATGTAGAAGCTTTCAAGTATCTCGGTTCTTTCGTGAGCTTGCAACATGGTGACCTAAAGGAAATCAGTGTCAAGCTGGCGGAAGGGAGACAGCGATTTGCGAGCTTTCAGAAGCTTTGGAAGAGCAAACAACTTAGTATTCCCCTCAAATGCAAGTTATACAGAGCTCTCGTGTTATCAGTGCTCTTATATAGCTCTGAAACGTGGACCATGAATAAATCAACGCAACGGAAACTTGAGAGCTTTCACATCAGTTGTCTGCAAAGGATACTATGTTTTTCATATCTGGAGAGGGTGACAAATGAAGAAGTACTGGCTAGATCAAGTATGTCGACACTTTCTGCAATGATCATGATTAAACGGTTGAAATGGTTTGGCCATATCCTGAGGATGAATGGCGATCGTCTAGCGCTCCGAGCCTTCAACTGGGAGCCGACAGAAAAATATTGATATGCTAAACGAGCTCCAGGGGGTCAACGCAAGACGTGGATGGATCAACTTGAAGAAGATTGCTCAAGGAACAACATGAGCTACATCACCTTACGACAGAAAGCGAAAAGAGAGTCTAAATCCCGCTTCAACAGTTTTGTCGAACAGCATTTCCTGGATTAAATAAACCCAGATAAGCTGAAACTTATATGCATTTTATTAACTTGTTTGTACTTATTGTCATTGTTACTTTATTTCTTTATGGAATTTAAGTGTTCAAACAGTAGTAGTAGTAGTAGTAGTAGTAGTAGTAGTAGTAGTAGTAGTAGTAGTAGTAGTAGTAGTAGTATTAGTAGTAGTAGTAGTAGTAGTAGTAGTAGTAGTAGTAGTAGTAGTAGTAGTAGTAGTAGTAGTAGTAGTAGTAGTAGTAGGAGTAGTAGTAGTAGTACATTGGGAGATTGGTGGCTGACTTAGATTTTGCTGATGATGTTGCTCTCGTGGGGGTCTCAGACAGTGAGGTGCAAGAAAACCTACATCGAATCGAGGCCCTTGCGGAAGCCGCTGGTCTGAAGATTAATGTGGCCAAAACAAAGAATATGGGCGTAAAATGCAACAGCCCAAATGTTGTTGCAGTGCCTAGTATCCAACAGAACGTGGAGATACTCACTGGAACACATAAAGGCAAACTAGGACTCCTGGCAGAGACATCTAGCCAATCACGACTAACCATCAGCACGGAGGTGCTGCTGGGAACGAAAAAGAAAGCGGGCTGGTTCGAAACAAAAGATGGCCGGAAGCTAAGATTGAAAAACTTAGCAGTGGCTAAGCCAGCGTTGGTAGCTTAACAACAACAATCTGCGGTAGCAGATTCAGAGTCGCTAGAAAATGAGAGTCGGTCAGTGGTGGCTGACCAAGAGTCTTTAAGATGTCAGAATTGTCAGCGGCAATTCAGTACAGTTACCGGACGCAAAGTGCACCAAACAAGATTCTGCAAAGCCGGTTTGTCAAAGAATGTCGTCGACAAGTCAAAGTTCGAGCAACTAGAGGCGAGCCTTACCTGTGACAAGGGTGAAAGAAAGTTCAAAACAGTCAATGGCCGAAAAGTTCACCAATCGAGATACTGTGGCAAACCTAAAGCAGTTGCCACACGCGTGTTTTCCTACAAAGTACAAAGATGTTCTCGGAAACGAGTTTGAAAACATAGAAGCGTTCAAGTATCTCGGATCATATGTCAGCCTCAAGCATGGAGACCTGCAGGAAGTCAATTGCAAATTTGCAGAAGGTAGACAACGGTTTGCTAACTTCCAAAATCTCTGGAAGAGCAAGCAGCTCAGCGTGCACCTCAAGTGCAATTTGTACAAAGCACTCGTTTTATCAGCCGTGCTGTACAGCTCAGAGACTTGGACTCTTTCGAAATTAATGGAGAGAAAACTTGAGAGTTTCCACTGTGGTTGTCTTCGGAGAATTCTACGTGTGTCATATCTGGAGAAAGCAACGAACGAAGAAATTATTTCAAGATCACGAATGCCCCAACTATCCACGATGATCATGCTCAAACGGATAAAATGGTACGGACACATCCAGAGAATGGAACCAGGAAGATTAGCCCGCAGTGCCTTCGATTGGGACCCGCCCGATCAATACGTCCATGCTAGACGCGCTCCTGGGGGGCAACGGAAAAGGTGGATGAGTCAAATCGAACGAAACTGTGTACGAAACAAAGTATTGTTCACCAGATTGCAGGAGAAGGCAGCAACCGGGTCAAAGAATGCCTTCAACAATTTCGTCGTACAGCACTTCACAGATTAACCAAACAAATAAATCTTCTTGTTTTGTTTGTATTTGTTGCAACCGTGCCTTTATTTCATATTTGGAATTAAAGTGTTGAAACAGTAGTAGTAGTAGTAGTAGTAGTAGTAGTAGTAGTAGTAGTAGTAGTAGTAGTAGTAGTAGTAGTAGTAGTAGTAGTAGTAGTAGTAGTAGTAGTACTACTACTACTACTAGTTGTAGTAGTAGTAGTAGTAGTAGTAGTAGTAGTAGTAGTAGTAGTAGTAGTAGTAGTAGTAGTAGTAATAGGCTTTTGGAGTTCCAGGGGCATCTTTCATCCCGATTGAGTGTTTATTTGCTTTTATATTTCTGGTGGTGTCTATTAGTGGGTTTTCCGTATAGGTTGCATGAGCCACACAGGCATAAGATTCTCGAAGTGCAAGATGTTTTCTCGTTTTAACATTCAACAAAATATTGCCAATAGATGTTCGTCAGGGAGCTCATAGATGTTCAGCTTTACATTGGTGTACTGGGCATGTCGAGATAGGATATTGTAGAGAATATTGGCCCGTGTGACGAAGTTCTCGTCAGATTTTTTTTCGGGTGCTTTTCACTGCTAGTTCTTTACGCTGACCCTGTCTGGTTGACTCGTTTTCATTTATAGTCAGAAGTGCTGAGGGTTTAATATCAAGTCTGCCGTTAAGTATCATTTGCAGTTAAAGTACATCATGCAATTCAATGTAAAGTGATACTGGTACGAGGTTGCTGCGAAGTAGCCTGTCTTTGTAATTGTCATTGTACCCGTAGAACCAAACTGTAGCTTGCTTTTGAAATTTTTCTTACTTTTTCAGAGAGCTGACGCTGGGATAATAAGCTTGAGAGCAGAAAGTGAAGATTGGCATGATATAAACTGTGTACTCATGGATTTTGAGCTGAGTGTTACAATATGCCGAGACATTCCTTCTGATTTTATGTAAGGTTTTTAGGGATTTGCTCGATCTATTAGTACAGTTGTCAGTCCAACTAAATGAGTTACTTACTAGGAGACGCAGATCCCTTTGTAAACAAGATCTGGTAACTTCTTGATTTTGTAGTGTAGCAGTCATTTCACATTTGATTACAACCAGACTACATTTTTTGGCATTTAATTTCATGTCGTTATGAGTACACCACGATTCTAGTTTTTTCGTGCCTTCATCAATTTCTTCTTGATTTCTGAAGAGGATTTAGTTGTCATCTGCGTAGCGAAAAAACACATTTGGAAAGAATTTGGTAAGTCGTTTATATACATGAGAAACAGTAGGGGACCGAGTATGTAGCCCCGAGGGACTCCACTCGTTACTCGGAGCGGTGACGACACTATGTTGTTTAGTTTGACAGATTGGACACGACCCGATAAAAGCTGTTGATTAGTTACAGCAATTTTCCAGCTATACTGAAGTTTCTCACTTTTCTGATGAGAAGCTTGTGCGGGACTGTGTCAAGTGCCTTGGAGAAATTAAGGTAGAGGATACTCAAGTTTTCCGAATCTTTGTCGTCGTTGTACTGATGGATTCTGCCAAGGAAAAGTGAAAGTTGTAATATAGCTGATCGCTTTTTTCGAAATCCAAATTGTTGAGCATGCAGAGAGGAATGTACAGAAGAATAGATATGATCAAACAGTATTCTTTCGAATAACTTGGATACGCAGTTTAAGAGGCTAGTGGGTCTATAGCAAGAAACATCTTCTTTGTTTCCATCTTCGAAGACTGGGAACACATGGCACGACTTCCATTGGGTTGGAAAACAACTTTTGTTTTGCAATGGCTTGATACACAAAAGTGAGTGGTTTAGAGATGCCATCGGCGGCTTTTTTCAACATGATGTTCCCTGTACCATCTGGTCCAGTAGATTTCCTGATGTTGATTTCATGGAGCAATTCATTTACATTCGACTGGTCGATCCTGAGCCTGTTGAGGGCATTTCGGCTAAAATCAGCATCGTGTGTTTTGTCTGTGGTGTTGAAAACGCTAGCGAAGAAGTTATTAAACATTTCAGCACGGTCCAATTCTGATACAGCTGTTCTTTCTTTTTTATACACTTGGAAAGGAACTGCAGGGTTTTTGCGGATGCAGAAAGGGTACTTTTGTATATGGCTGAAGTAGCGAGTTTCAAAGGCCTTTGCTTCGTATAAATTAAGATCATCTTCCAATGATTTGCTGACCTGTTTCTCCAGTTTCTTAATTTTGAGAGCTTGTGACACATTGAAGGTATTCTTCTTATTCTTTTTCACTGTCTTGAGAAGGTTGTGCAGGTGGGATCTTTTGCTGGTAATCCAGGCTGGATGGGACATTCTGTGTTTAGTGACATTCTTCAAATTGTCCTCCACAATGCCTTGGAACCATGAGTACCAAGTTTGAAAGAGAACATCGATATTGCTGAAGCAGTATGGCTGTAATGCGTTTTCAAGTGTTGCAGTGACGAAGGACTCCCAATTTGCTGATTTAAAGCTGTAAACTTGCTGGAGTTTTACAGGGCTCCATCTATTGACAGTCAGTTGGATAGTTGTGACGTATGTAGGGTGGTTGGATACGTTATAGCGGGATGCAATCTGTTTGTCCGCCTTGGAGATGTAAACATTACAACGGAAGACGTTGTCATCACAAAGGAAGACGTCGAGACATTTTTTGTTTTTGTGTTCCAGAATCTGGTTGAAACCTTGCTCCCAGAGAATGTCCAAAATGCTTTGTTCGTAATCGTCGGTTGATTCCATGCTGTCCCATGATGTCTTAGAGAAATTAAGATCTCCGGCAATGTCCTCAAATTTACAACCTAGAATTGCTTTTTTACATTTCAGTTCGTTGAGAAGAGAATTTAATTTATCACGTTTCCATCGGAAGGCACTATTTACGGGTGGATTGTAGAGGCAACATATGAGAAAATGTTGGGAAGCGTTCACTCTAATGACAAGTGATTCCTCGAAGGTGGCATCCAATTGCACTAGTTAATGTGAGATTGAGGGCTTAATGCCTATCAAGACACCTCCATGTTTTGTTTTTATGACTGAGCTCAGTCTGTCAACTCTATATACAGTGTGGTTTGCGAAAAAAAGTGCTTCATCGGGTTCCTCAGCGACTAGCCCGGTTTTGCACGGGCAGATTATTTCGTAATTGCCCTCATGGACACAATTTGCGAACAGTGTGCATCTTTCGAGTCAGAGTATGCTACGAACATTGAAGCTCAGAATGTGCATATCAGGTGATATCTTGGTGTTACCCGAGCATAGTCACCACCCTTCTTCTACGGTAGAGACTATGGTCCAGGTTTTATCCACCAGTTTAAGGTTCCTGACGCGTAGATGTTTTCAATTGAAACCACCTGCAATCATTTTGCGTCTGAGGATGAGAGCCTCGTTCTCTTTTTTCATGTCTTCTTTGCTCATTTCGTGACTTATGCAGACAGGGTATTGGAATTCGGGAATAAACTTTCAGCTTGTGGGCTGAACTCGCCATTACTTCTTTCTCTAGTTTGTTATCAATGTTGATTATGATGGTGCAGGGCCCTTTCTTCGGGTCTTTTCGACAAAGTCTGGTCAACCTGGTTAACTTTGCGTCAACGCCTAGCTGATCCATTATGCTGAGAACATTCTTCTTGTCATCTTGGAGCCAGTCTGTTGTATCATCAGGTGCTTTGGGCACGCCCTTGATTCTGATTCCCAATGACTGTTTGGGAGTATTATAAAAGGTCCTTCTGTTGGCCGCCACAGCACCAATTTTGCTTGCGTAGCTGTTGCTGGGTGGTTGTGACTCTGTCTTCAGTTTCGTCATTTCAGCTTTCAGTTCGTCAACTTTGATAGCAGATTGTTTCATGGTTTTCATGAAGTCAGACATCTTTGCTTCATGAGCTTTGATATTTGGTGCCATTGCGCTGTTCTCTTCTGTGCTGCTAATATTGCTGGTTTTCTTAGGTTGGCAGCCGTTGCAGACCATCAACAGATTTTCCTTAAGTTCCACCAGAAATTTAATTTGCGCGTCCTCAAGTCCGGTGCAATCTTTAGTAAAATGCATTGTGCAGCCAAAAAATTAGCATTTGAATCCTTTATCGGGGGATGTTATTCTGCGCTCGCACTTGATGTCGGAGATGTAGCTTTGTGTTGTAATATCTGTGCACTGTCTACGGTTACGGCTTGGGTTGGGTGTTATTCTTAAGCACTCTAAACCTAGGAGTTACTGAGGAAAATTTTGCAAGTTTCATTCTTGAATTTAATTGAGCAGATGTAAATGTACAATCAGTTTAATACAAAGTTAGATCTATTGCTTATAAATATTAGAAGTTTTTTGAAGATGAGAGATGTAAAGCAGTTAAAGAGAGGCAGCTCTATTGTGTAAGGATTAGTTTTGAATATGTTCTTTGGTTTCAGTCCTATCAATGGTTAATTAATCTTAGGTTGTTTTTACCCATTTTCGTTAATCTCCTTGGGATTTTCTCATAGTTATTTATTACCGCACGCGTCCTTGTTAGTTAAACTAACAGATAACAGGTTTACCTGCTTCACGAATCCCGTCATGAACAAACATTCCTTGACGTGTCACATCAAGATGAAATTCCATGATGATTCCCATCATTATTTATGATGCTTTCTCTATATTGTTAAAATCCAGTTTACTATTAGTAACGATCTCTTTTTGTTCTCCTATTTGTTTGTGAAAATTTCGAATTATGCGTTTAATAAGTAATTTATGAGCATGTCATACATTATGGTTAACTATACTGTCTCCTTCTTAAAAAATGTGAGTGTTCCACTCACTCACACAGCAAGAGTTTCAAAGGTCCATTTTCTAGTTCATATATTCTTGTGCCTTTTCAATCCCTTACTTGTCATAAATATTACGGGCCTCCTCGTCTTCCATATTTTTTTTTGCTTGAAGAATGATTTTGAACATGTCCTCACGACCACCCTTGTCCGGATGACAGAGCATTGCCAACGTTTTGAAATGTTTCTGGATAGTACTGGTTGTGGCCCCCTAAGGCAGGAATAGAAGTTCATAAAAGTTTGGAGGTCGACTGAACGGGCTCTGAGCGTTGATCGCCTCCAGCCTCCTCTGAAGGACCTTCAATGAGGTTTGCTCTGTTTTTACTCTACTCCTTAGCTTACTATTGTCTATCTCGGCATTCTACAACTCCCGAGCTAAGCACTCCCGCTCGTCCACTAGAGCGATACATTCCCTTGTTTTTGTTTCGGCTACATTTGTAACCTCCTCCAACTCTTTCTTCAATGTTTCCACTGCCTCCTGCAGGACTCCCGCTGATTCCCAGCGTATTCAAGTTGCCGTTTGGTCTCCAGCAATTGATCACCTAATCTTTGACTTTCAAGTTTTAACTGCCGGAGCTCCTCTTCGAGCCGAGCCCCGGCTGTTCCCAGCATTTCGCTGTTGTCAATCTTCTTTTGTTGTTCTCGATTCTATGTTGCATCTCACTTAGCTCCCCAACGCTAATTTCGGCTCTATCCACTATATTGGGTGGTTTCAGCTGCGTCAGTGGCACCACGTACTTTCTGTTTGAGGTTACTCCAACAATCCAATACACTTGGTGCCTGACTATCGACCTGACCTCGAACAACTCGGGTAGATAGTAGCATAATCACCGATTTTTGGTTCTGCCATTCCTACATATCAGACACGTAAATTAGTCTAATGTATCAATCTCAATTTCTGCCATATCTGGTGCAGATTTTGCCTTATTTGTTTTAATAACTACGATGTTTGTTTCACCATCACACCGTTCAACTGTCCTTTTTCTTGTCAATTTTTATTCCTTTGTACGTTGTTTTAGATGATGAAAATAACCTAGTTCCCCCATTGGGTTAATTGGTTGCAGTGCAATGACAGGATTGGTGCCACTGCGTAGCATATCGATTGAAAGAAACACGCGTACCACACAAAAAAGTTTTTAGATCCAATAAAATAGTAATCAAACTGATGGTTATTTCCCTGGCCACATGCCAGATTGGTTTCACTTCATTACCTAAGTATTCAAAAATCAGCAATTCATGCCACTGAAGATTGTACTTTAAGTCCGTGTTGAAATACTCTGAAGTCTCATGCTCATGTAAACCTCCTTGTCCCAGGAAAACTTCTCTTCCTGTTATCGTCTTTCTCGAATGCCTTAATCTTTGGGCCCTTTTGCTGAGTTCCAGGTCTTTATCATTGAAAAACCGTCCATTGGTGCCAACGTTGACCAATTGACGTTAACTCTATAATTACGCATATCATTGGGTTTTTCAATCAATTGTATTCTTCGCCCATATGTTATCCATGACCCATTCCGAAATTCAAGAGCGTTCGGGTACATGGGGTTGCAATTAATCAGTGTGAAATTTCTATAGAAAACTCTGGAAATGGGCTCCATGTATCTAATTACTTCTGAAGTATTGTCAGAAGACATTCTAATGGGTACTTCCTCCGTACAAAACTGATTTTCGACAACATGTACGATTACTTTAGCGCACCTATGGACATAAATTATTCCTCCCACTCTTTCTGCGTGTGTATTCTTCACACATATGTTATCCATGACCCATTCCGCAATTCAAGGGCGTTCGGGTACATGGGGTTGCAATTAATCAGTGTGAAATTTCTATAGAATACTCTAGAAATGGGGTCCATGTATCTAAATACTTCTGAAGTATTGTCAGAAGACACCCTAATTGGTACTTCCTGCGTACAAAACTGATTTTCGACAACATGTACGATTACTTTAGTGCACCTATGGACATAAAGTATTCCTCCCGCTCTTTCTGCGTGTGTACCCAGAGCGTTTTGTTGACTCAAGAAAATTTGGTGTGAATTTCCATTGATTGATGTCGTTAGAATCATAGCTCTGTGCATTTTTTCTATGTAACAATTTTTTAACTCTATTTGTTTCAGGTTTTCAAACATGACTCGATAATCCCACACAAAAAGTTGGTCGAGTTTTATGTCCCTGAGATCTGCCTCAGATATATCTGATGTTGAATAATTTTGTTCCGTTGCCGTCAACTTTTCCGTTGTGTAAAACAAATTCCTGTGGTTTGTTTCAAAAAGCAGAAAATTGTCTATATGTTTTGTCTTGTTTTTCAACTGGACAACTAAATTTATTTTTCTGTCTAATTTGCTCGTCAAGTACTTTTTGTTTCCAGCGCGGACTATTTTTGCTGTTATCGAGTCTGAAAATTTAACGATTGTTAAGATGTTTGGTTTTTTTCTTGGTCGAACAGATATTGTACTGAATCTATTTCAAATGTGTCTCCTTGATATAACAAGGTCTGCTCCTGTTTCAAGTGGTCTTTAAAGTATAACCATGTTCCTTTATTTGCTTCCCCACTTTTAACTTAGGCAAGGTATTGTTGAGGGACAGGTTGTTTTGTTATCTCCCCTATGAAACCTTAAGGTATCTTCGAAGATATACCAAGACAAATGAGCTGGGAAGGGATCAGGAGCAGTTTCAAGTATTTTACTACTACAACTACTACTGACCTTTCAAGGGTTGAATTTTCCACAAATGCAGAGAGGTTGTTCACGTGAACCACATGAAGAAACTGGTTTGGGCCCTTCGTCTTTGTCGACGTTGTAGGATTTGTACAAGATCTTCTCCATGAATAGCTTCTTTAGGTTTTTGAGTCCGTCTGATGATAAGTGGACTCTGTCCTCAGGAATATGTATCGACCATAAGTATTTAGAAACTTATCTATACTTCCAGTGAACGTTGCGACTTAGGCCAACGAGAAGATTGTTTACTAGAAGATTGTTTACTGATTTGGCGCGTTGCTGCTTTTTATATCTTTCTGGAATTCCAATCACGTAAACTTGTACGGTCGGAAAGAACGTCGGCTAGTGTTTTCAAATCGTTTGCAATTTATTGAACTGGTGTGCTGGAGACTTTACCACCACGAAGATAGCTGTCTTTTCCATCGATGAATTAAGTTAACGATTTGTACTAGCCAGGTTTTGGAATAAAATCGTACAAGTGTTTGATTTGTCCGCCTGGCAAAGTTAGCACATTCACAACTCCAAACGCCATAGTAATGTTATTTCGCAGACTGTGAGTCTGAGAATCAGAGATGAGAAGATGATCACTACTGGCCTCGTGGAAGTTGTGAAATCTCATGAGTAGGAAAATAATAGATATAGGGCCACAACAGCTGCCCTTTAACAGATGCTTATCTGAAAAACACTATTTAATAATATTTAATAATATTTAAATCCCCTTCCTTATTCATTTTTTCTAAGGTTAAACACTTTTTCGCTGTTCAAGAAGTTCTTTTCACATTGTCGAAGGCGCGCGAAGAACGATCAAATAGAAGTTCCTCGTCACTCCTAAGTAAGTGATCCTATTTTCTCAAATTATTAAATTAGTAGCCTAATTCTTAAATTATTAGCTTAATTGTTGTGATAAACTTATTAAATAGTTTCATATCAAGAAATGGGACTGTATTATATGCAAAAAGAATATTCACCACAACTCCTACAGTGTCCCCTGTCAAAAATGCAAGGAATATGCCCACATCAAACGTGCAGACGTCTCGAAAACAGCCAAAAACGTGGAGTGGATCTGTTTATACTGTTTTAGGCCCGCGATTCCCCAAGTTAGCCCAGACTCTGCTTCGCTTGTTGGTTCTGGTGACCTTCAGGAGCAAGCTGGCTGTGAGAGGGGCCGGGAACTGGGCCAAGCCATAGCGGGAGACGTACGCCCAAATTTTCAAAACCCAGTGAACCCCCAAAGCCAACAAACACCAGAACAAAGTTTTTGGGCAGCGCTAGAAAAACCAGAAGACCTGCTTCCTATCTACCGAGAAATCGTTCACTGGAAGCCAAGCTTTATGAGAATCAACAAATGCAAAGCAGGCAACTCTTTTACCAACGCACTAAACGACGCCCTTAAACCTCTTGCAGACCAATCAGCAATAGCCCCCTTCTCATTGCTCGCTGCCATGATCATGCCCCACCTACTGCTCTGCCGGACAAAGAAGGCCGACGACAACTCTGCCAATAAAACGCTAAGCCGACGTCTTGACCTTTGGTTTAGTGGAAAACTGACGGAACTTTTCCATGAGGCAGGAGCATTGCAAAAACGAAAGCCAGCAGCCAAACAAAAAGTAATTCAGCCCAAACCAATCAAACGTTTCAATGAAATGATGAAAGAAGGAAAGGTCTCAGGCGCGATGCGAGTGCTGGCCGGCGAAAAAAGTGGAGTCCTTCCGTTGAAACACAAGATTGGAGACAGCGATGTTTTGAGTATTCTTCTTTCAAAGCACCCACCTGCATCCTCGTTGAACGAACAGTGTCTTGTTACAGGACAACAACCCCTTGCTCACCACCCAGCAGTCTTCGAAAGAATCGATGCAGCATTGGTTGAAAAAGCTGTCCTGCGCTCTAACGGAGCACATGGTCCGTCCGGCTTAGACTCAGCGCAATGGAGAAGGATTTTGACCTGTTTCGAAGAGAACTCTGACAACCTTAAGAACACAGTCGCAGCTATTGCCAAACGAATCGCAACCCAAAAAGTCGAATCAGAAACCCTGATGCCATACAACAGCTGCCGACTCATTCCTCTGGACAAAAACCCTGGAGTTAGACCGATAGGAATTGGTGAAGTACTTCGGAGGATAATCGGAAGATGTATCGCCAAAAGTGTGGATGCAGAACTACGCTCAATAGGCGGAAACGACCAGCTTTGCATGGGTCAGACCGCGGGAATCGAGTACTCTATTCACTCCCTGCGAACCGAATTTGAGAAAGACTCCTGTGAAGCTCTGCTACTTATAGATGCAACGAATGCCTTCAACAACCTGAACAGAGCAACAGCGCTTGAAAACATAAGGAGAATCTGCCCTTCTATCTACTGCGCCCTAAACAACTCCTACCAAACCCCCAGCAATCTGTACGTCGACAAGCAGACCCTTCTTTCCCGAGAAGGATGTACACAAGGGGATCCCTTGGCAATGCTAATGTATGGCATTGCGTGGGTCAGACCGCGTGGGTCAGAGGGGGATCCCTTGGCAATGCTAATGTATGGCATTGCGTCAAAGCCGCTGATAGACAGAATGAACGTGGAATCATTTTTGCAAAAATGGTACGCTGACGATGGCACTGGAGCGGGAACAATTGAAAAACTCCTGTTGTTCTTCAAGCAGCTGAACAAAATTGGTGAAGGATTTGGATACTTTGTCAACGCCTCCAAATGCCAGCTAATTGTCAAGCCTCACACCATTGAAAAAGCGAAACATATTTTCAATAACACTAACGTACAAATCGTTGACGGTGCACGAGTTCTCGGCTCTGTAATAGGGTCTGAAGCAGCCTGCCAGAAGTTTGTTCAGGAGCAATCAGAAACACAACAAAAACTTCTGAATAACCTAAGCGAGTTTGCCAAATCGTCACCGCAAGCAGCCTATAACTGTTTTTCCCGAGGCGCTCAAAGTAAATTGACATTCTTGCTACGTACAACCCCAAAAGCTGATACCATCCTAGCTGACTCAGAGAACATCATACTTAGAAGCCTAATACCGAATATGACTGACCAGGACTCCCCCGATGATGGTATGAGATCCCTGTTAAGTCTACCTGTAAAGAATGGCGGGATGGCAATCAGAGCTCCTGACGATTTAGTCCCCGCGCATGACCAATCGAAACTTCTCAAAAGCCCACTAGATCATTTTGACGTAACAACATCGACACTACATCAAGAGAGAATCAAAACAGACATACGAAGACAAAAACAAACCCAAAACAAACAGAAGTCAGGAGAAATTCTTGCAAACATGACCGAAGATCTCAAATATTCAGTACAACTAGCCAGTGAGAAGGGCGCGTCTACATGGTTGAATGCACTGCCAATAGAACGACATGACCTCTGGTTAACCAAAACCGAGTTCAGAGACGTCCTATGCATTCGATATGGCTGGCAATTCAAAAATATTCCCGAGAAGTGTGCGTGTGGCTCGAAGTTTCTTGTATCCCATGCCCTTCATTGCCCTAAGGGAGGATATCCAATAATCAGGCATAATGAAGTAAGAGACCTCTTCGCCGAGCTTATGCAAAAAACTTGTTACGATATCGAAGTTGAACCTCACCTGCAGCCTCTCAGCAATGAGAGCCTAAAACCCGCAACCTGCAAGGACGAGGAAGCACGATTAGATGTCTCAGCTAAAGGCCTATGGGGTTCTCGCTTTGAGAAATCATACTATGATGTTAAAGTCTTCAACCCGTTTGCTCCAACAAACAGACGTATTGGAATCAAAGAGAGCTACAAGTTCCACGAAACGACGAAGAAAACCAATTACCTGGACAGAATTGTTGAAGTTGAGCATAGCTCTTTTATCCCTCTGATCTTCTCGACCACAGGAGGAAGCGGCCCCGGCTCCACAATAGTTATAAAACGACTTGCATCAAGAATTGCTGAAAAGACGAAAGACACGTATCCTAACGTCATAAATTTCATCAGAACATCCCTGAGCTTCGCACTACTTAGAAGCACAATCCTTTGTATAAGAGGCCACAGAGGACAACGCTCTTACAAGGAGGAGTCTTCACCCTGTGCATTTAATGCCGAAGTCAACCCATAAATCTGTACATATAAACCTAATTTGAAACCTAACGTGAACTTAAATGTATACTGCTTCATGCCAAACTTTGACCTCCAGAAACTGACTGGTAATTTATTCATTTCATTAGCAGACGTGGTGCTCATTTTTCATTCTAACAGCACACAGTGCACTTTGAGTTTTCGTCTTTACGATCAGTTGCCTTGATTTTGCTCTTTTTGTTTGACCTCGAATGATGTTAGCACCGTTCTGTTATTGTTGACCTTTATTGAATTCAAGTTATTTGTCAAATTATTAAAGGTTTAAAGTTATGTTCCAGAGAGTTATTTTATAGATCCTATTGTTGTGAGCCTAATTGTTGTGATAAACTTATTAAATAGATCATTTGAAGCTAGGAACTATATCAATAAGACCACCGGTGCCAGTTATTGGTTCCAACGGTTTATACCTATCTTTCCTTCAAGCCCCGTCCGTTCCTAGCTTGAACGGGTGAATAAAAGAACGACGCCATCCACCTCAACGGGAAGGCCCTTGGAGGAATCTGCTCCATATTAAAGAACAAAATCCTACGCACAAATTTCAGCGCAAACATAGACAAAAAATACCATCCAAAGGAATACCACTGTGCTGGGAACTTCGAGTGTGGTTCGTACAACCCCACGAATTACCAACGGTACCAGTAATTGGTTCCAAAGGTAAATAAGTTTTTCTTTCCCCAATTTATTAGTTCCACCCGTTTAAACTTCGAATTTTTCTATAAATCACACACACAACGGAATGAGTTCCAAAACATCTGGTAAACAAATTCAATTAGAGGGTATGAGTATCCAATTTGAAACCTGTTCTAAGCCAATTGATAAAAAAGAGGCAATCTTCCGTTGCGTATGCTGTGCCACAATCATGCACATGTCCCCAAGCTGCACAAAACTTAGCATCGAAATAATAAATGCACTTCAACAGGTCAATCAAAACGTTCTGCTTCTATGCAACGCTTGCGTACAGCAGAACAAACGTGATGTGATTCTGGACATCATAAAAAGTCCACCACAAAAACAGAACAATCTAGAAATAAAAGAGGACATTCAAACCGCAATCAAAGAAACTATTAGCAGCAAAATAAATGAAATTGAGAATAAACTGCCAACAGCTAACAACAACATTGAAAAAAACCCCACAGTAAAGGCTAGAACTGCAAATGACCTGGCAACCAGAATAAGAGGAATAGATGAAAGTTAGAAAGAAACCGCTCGTGAAAGAGCTGAAGAAGATATACAAGAAATACAGTCAATCCTCAAATTCCTCAAGCTAGACTGCCAAATTACGGACTGCAGGCGCATGGGTGCTTTCAAAGATGGAAGGCATCGTACCATTCTTGCAACCATGCCATGCATGTATGACAAACGCATCTTACTACTCTCACTCTCAAGATTGAAACGATATAGCAAAACAGTGTACATTAGCAAAGACTACTCCCTACAAGAAGAAGAGCAACTGAATAACTGTCTGAAAAAGCGAAAAGACTTAATAGACGCAGGTTTCCCCAGAAAAAACTTGAAAGTAATGAATCTGACATTATACGAAAAACAAGATGAAAATTGGGTCGAGTACTTAGACAATGCTCGGTATTCCACCTGACTCGCAAAAAATACAGACAAAAAACAAGAGGTACCAATTCTAACGTTTAATTTACATAGTTTCATTGATCTACCACGAAGATTTGCATTTGCAAACGCTATTGTCCCCTACAATCCAGACATTCTTTGCCTACAATTTTAGATCAATTCGAAAATCGAAACCAAAATTAGTAATAACTATGCCCTCAACAACAAAAAATGCTCAGATCATTACGCCTACATAACACGATACGAATGCAACTACGATCAAGCGACCGATCGCAGCAGACCAAAATAGGCTTACAAAAGAATAGATTGGATTAAATTCAACTGCAACATCTCAAAAAACCCATTTAACCCCTATTGTTACAGTAACGTTGACGAACTTCTTAAACAATGGTATGAATGGTTCAATCGCCTTTTCGATCAAAATGTCCCAAGAGTAACTCAGCACAGATCACAGCTCCCCCCGTGGGTGTCAAAAAGCACATCCCATGAAATGAAAAAACTATCAACTTTGAAACGAAAAGCAATTGCCCATCCAAGTCCTGCTCCAAGCACACTAAACAAAATAGATTGTCTCGAAGAAAAAGTCAACACACTTTGTAAAAACGATCAAGTCATCTATGAAAGCGAGATTTTCGCAGCACGTCAATTCAGCGTTATTCAAAAATATTTACGATCAATTAAAAAAGTCACATCATTCCCAAGCGAGATGCACCTAAATGAACAAACTGCTAACACCAATGAAGAGAAAGCCGAGTTGTTCAATTTATTTTTCCAGAGTGTTTTCAATTCAAAAATATCAAATGTTGAGAACCAGTTCAATTTTGAAGAAAAAGATCTTAATCGCTTTGATATTTCAGAAAAAGAAATTGAAAGTATACTAAGCAAACTTGATACTAGTAAAACCAACGGCCCTGATGATATAAGTAACCTGTTTCTGAAAAATCTATCATAAACAATAAACAGATCCTTACTTCTACTTTTTCAAACATTCATTAACAAAGGTAAATTTCCAGCATATTGGAAACAAAGTGACATAACACCAATACACAAAGAGGGCGATAAAGCCGCAATCAAAATGTATAGACCAATTAATTGCCTATGTTGCCTCTCAAAAGTTTTCGAGAAACTTATTTTCAACAAACTCTATGAGCACGTTTAAGGAACACTTCACGATTCCCAGTTTGGTTTTCGGCCTCAACGTTCAGCAATTATTCAAATGTTATGCTTTCTAGACCAACTGTACAAAGAAGTCGACTCAATTGCACATGATGAACTTTTCGTTTTCTACCTAGATTTCCAGAAAGCGTTTGATACAGTACCCCACCACTGCGTTGTTGCAAAACTGTCGGAATCAGGGATCGGGGGAAAAGCGCTCAGATTAATAGCCAACTACTGTGACGACAGAAAACAACGTGTTCGCATTGGAACCTCAACGTCGAGCCTTCGTGACGTCACTAGCGGCGTACCGCAAAGTTCAATCCTGGGGCCACTACTTTTTCTCGTCTACATAAATGATTTACCACAAAAAATCGAATACAGTCAAACCTACGGTTATGCAGATGATTACAAATTGCTCTCTAATAACAAACATGAACTTCAAACTGATCTCCAGAAATTAAATGAATGGTGCAATAACAACGAAATGCGCCTCCATGAAAACAAATGCAAGATCCTCTGTTTCAAGAAAAAGTCACTCTTTACAATAAAAAATGAAACTGTCAACATCTCGTCTCATCAAGAAGATCTCGGAATACAAGTTTGTGATAACCTCACTTGGCATCAAAACGCAAGCACACGAGCCTCCAAAACTCTTAAAGCACTTTGGTACCTCAGAAGAAATCTTCACCACAGAACTCTCCCTCAAGTTAAGTTAAACGCATACACGGGTTACATTGTACCAATTATATCCTACGCCTGCCAAGTGTGGTATCCGTCTAAATGCGATCTAGTACTCATCGAAAGAATCCAAAAAAGTGCGACGAAATGGATAATAGGTTCTTCTCTCACATATAAGGAGCGTTTAATCAAACTGAAAATTCTACCTCTGTCTTTTTACTTCGAACTTCACAGCTTATTACTACTATGTGATCTCATAAACAATAAATACAACATTGCCATAGAAAAGTTTATACATTTCAACAACAATAATTGGACGAGACAAGGCGCGAAAGGTGAAATCAAACTTACGAAAAAACGATTATTCAAAAGCGACGAAAATTTCTGGTCGAGAACAGCCTATCTCTATAATATTGTCAACAAACAGACAGACCTTACAGACAACAAAAATATAAAATATCGGATCAGCGACATTTATTGGAAATTCTTTTTTAGAAGTTTTAACGAAATTGACATGTGCACTTGGAGAATTTGCTGCCTGTGCAAAAACTGTAACCCCATTTCGAAAATATCTCATTTATAACGATCAACAAGGGTGCTTCAACCCGTGCATTGCAGAAGCCTGAACTACTACTACTACTACTACTACTATATTTCATTATTTAAACATGTTTAACATTTTTGTCCCATATGTTACCAATGTTCCTATCTGTTTTCATTTTTTGGTAACTTATTTCATTTTTGTACGCATTGACGAACAACCGAACTCATTCCAAAGTTAGTTTTGACTTTCGGTATAATTTTGAATTGTTTGTTCGAGTGTTCTTACCCAAATAACGGCAAAGGGACCTCTTTAATTGACGTTATGCTTCATGTTTTATTGTTTTCAGATCCTACGAATAGATAAGATTGATTAAAGAGTGCTCCAGAGTGAGTAAATTATTGGTCTGCAATGGACAAGGGGATGCAGTCACTGGCTAGAGCTTTGGCATCAGAGGACAAAACGAAGCGTGATGACGCTTTAAAAAGTTTGAAGCTGTTTATTAGCACGCGCATTGAAAATGAGGATTTCTTTGATTTGGCGGAACTAAAGAAGCTGTGGAAGTGTCTTTTCTACTGCATGTGGAGTTGTGACAATATGGTGCGCCAAGAAAAATTGTCAAAACTGCTGTCTAAGCTGACACCACTATTTGTTAAAATCCGACAAAAGATGAGTTTTATTAAAGCTTTCTTTTTTATTGTGAAACGGGAGTGGCTAGGATTGGATACTCACCGACAAGATAAATATCTTTTTCTTATTAGAGTTGTGATGCGATCTGGCTTTAACGCGATTTCAGAAGAAAATCTATCGCTCACATCTCTCAAGCTGATATCGTCCACGTATCAAAATCACGTTCTCAATGTTGAAAATGCGACCGCTTCCTCTGTTGAGTACCATGTATGCGATATCTTTTTTGATGAAGCAGCCCACGTCATTGGTGACAAATTAGGGAATGAAGTTTTCATGCGAATCTGCTATCCGTTTTTGCACTATTTGAAATATGGCAAAGATTCCAAGCTTAGCTATCATATAATTATGAACATGTTTCTTGAGCTTACTGGATTCTCCAAATATTCAGATAAAAAGTCGTTGAACGAAAACGTTGGTAAAATTTCAATCGATCGAAATGCCTTTGCGGCACATGTTTCTTCTTTAGCGATGTGCGATGATATTAGGGAAACAAATCGGAATCGTTTGATGTTTTTCGTTCAGAGATGGAAAAGGCAAACTTTAGAGTTAGACAGCTTGGAAAGCTCTGCCAGGGAAGCCTTGGAGATGAAAAAATTGCAAAAAGAGAAAAAATGGTTGCGTGAAGAGAAGGAAATTGAAACAGAATTGGAAAAAGCAGGGCTAGTAAAAGTACAAGGTGCCGATAAATTGCTCCAGGGTAATTCAAGTGTAAAATATCAGAGCTCTTCGGTAAAATTGTCTTGCCGCGCCACAGAAGGGAGTGAAGAAGACCAGACGCTTGATCGGATTGAAAGAGTGAGCAGTGGCGACAATCCGCAACAGTTGAAGCCCATTTTTTCAAAAACTGGTGGAAATAATGGTGAGCGCAATAGAAACAGCAAGGGGGAAAATAGTGCTCTAAATCTAGCGGAGCAGCCAATGTCTACCGAAAATGAAAAGATTTTCAAAGTTGACAATTGTATGGAGTCTTTTAGAGGAAAAAATAGCAAAAAGAAGGTGAGTGACATCACTGAAAGGGATTCTGAGAAGGACGTGAAAGAGGAGCAAGTTGCTACTGAACCTTTGCCTACAACTAAGACAAAAAGAAAAAAGCATGCTGTTCGTTTTGATTCGGATGCAGATTCGAAGCATTTGTACACGCCAGGTCAATCGACACTTACCACTCATAGCACCGAAAGAGTAGTAGACGCTAAAACGCCAATATTTGTCAAAAATGAAACAGATATTCCGGTTGTGTGCGACGATACTGAAAATAATAATGATATAGAGCAATCTAGTAGAGATATTGTCAAAAATACATTTTCAGCATTTCAAATTAAACAGGTTCTTCAGACGAACGAAGTAAATCCAAAATTGTCGAGAGATCAGAAAAGAAGAAGTAGGAAACAAGAGGAAAAGTCTAAACAATTGAAGCAATTTAGAAAGCGAGTCACATTTGGACAGGAGCCAGATGCGATGTTATCAACAAATGATGTGGAAAATACACATAGTTCAACTGTTCCCTTTTCTGCTGATTTTGTCACAACTCCTATCTCTGAAGAGTTGCGACATGCATATGTTCAGACAAAAAGCGCAAATTCGACGCCTAAACTGGGTGCTAACTTTGTTAAGATCGACAAGGTGCCATGGGACAAACCAGCCAAAAAACAGATACGTCTAACGGAGGAAGAAATTGACATGTTGCCTAGTTTTACGAGGAGGTTCGCCGAGAACACGACAAAGTCCAGATTGTTGGCAACTAAAAATAAACGACGGCGAGACAGCAAGGAGTTAGCATTTGGAAGAACTGAACTTGCGAAGTCATCCATTGTTGTGCATAGAGCTGCAAAACCAAGCGCAGGAAGAGTATCTTTCGACCTGTTGGAATCACAGACATCTGACAACTCTGATCAAAAGGAGACATCATTATAGAATTTTGAAGAGAATGAGCGCTTAACAGCGGCAGACTTCGTATGATTGAACTAAGCTTGGTTTTAATGGTGAGAATTTCAAAGAAAAATTTGTCAACTGAATTTTTTGACAGAGGCGCGCAAATAGTCTATTGACATTTTTGTTTTTTGTTTTGGTAATCTGTGAAGCATACAGCGCATTACCTCTACTTTTTGTCGCCATTTATTGATTCTGATTGTTTGAATAAAAGCTGTAGAGCTGTTTCTGATGAAATTGTTTCGGAATGTTTACGAATCGAAGAGGTCGGTGGTAATTGAATTTAACAACGTTTATGTTATCTGCAATGTTTTCATTATCTCTATCGTTTTTATATCAAAATTTCATTCTTGCATAAAAATTTTATTCACTCATTTTTCAACTGAATTCCATTTGGCTGAGATTGACTAGCCTCAAAATGGAGTCTAATTAGAGGACTTAACTTAAATTGAAGGCAGAATATTCGAAAGGTTACTGAGGGCTACTAGTGATGCAGAATCTCTCTCTAATCATGTTCAAGAAAAATTAGTTTACTTTTATTTCAGGCGAGGGGGCAATGTTTTTGTTATCCAGAAGAGGCAATTTTGACATTGATATGCAAAGAGTTAAATACCACTCAAAATATTATTTAGCGCACAAATAGAAATTCCTTATGATGTGAATCAAACTATTGAAGTACATTTTCAGGCCTTCATTTTTTTCATTTTATTGGAGAAATCAACGAAGTAATTGCTGTAATTGATAATTGTTAATTTTGAAAGTGTTTCTTTTTTCTTGAATAAAAAACCGTTTATTCTTTGCATCCTCATCCAGATGAGTTACCATCAAAATTCTCCAGGCTGCTACAGATCACACAATAAAAGATTCTTAATTGCTCTTGAACGAAGTTAATAGCAATTATTGTAAACGTGTTGGTCTTTTTATTATGCAAATTTTTCGCTTCACCATTTTGCGCTTTTGTTCTAGAACATTCTTTGACTTCTCAAGTTACTTTTGCACGCTTTCGTTCTTCGTTTTTGTGTGATCTCTATTGCTCTCACTCTGAAGTAAAGCTTGTTGCTATTATAATGTCGGTTTCAGCATATCAAAAATAAGTGTGAAATAGAACAGTAGTAGAGGGAAAAAGGTTCTATTCAATCATCCACTCAACACTAACGTGAATTCGTGGTTGATTGACTATCACCTTTTTCCCACTACTACTTGTACACATTCAAGCAATTATTCAACACTAACGTGTATTCATGCTTGGTTGAATGTGTATATTTCCCTTTATATTTCCCTTTTGAAAGTGTATATCCACTATATTTTCCTTTGTTCCCTTAAAAACTATCACTTGTCTCACTTAGTGCAATCCACTAGTACAGAGTTAAGCTGGTAATTATCGATTATCAGACGGATAGTTCGGATTCTATCCTCACTGACTCCAGTGAACGTATCCCAGTACTAGTGTAATCAGTGAAACCATGTAAAAAGCACGTAAACCAACTTGTGAAAAAAAACTTGAGCAAAATTGAAAATATTAAAAAATAAAAATTTTCATTTACCTCCCAATCAATCTTTAATCAATCTAAAACTAAAACTTCCTGTCTCACTCGGCGTAGTGGTTAAATCATCGAGTCGAGTTAAGTTGCTTTAGCAAATACTTTAGCAAACGGATGGTTTGGGGTTCCTTGCGCACTGTATCCAGACTGACTCCAGTGAACGTCCCCTGATTTGATGAATTACTATGAAACTAAATGAGATGAAAAAACCAAATTCACAGTTCTTAAAAAGGTTGATCCCTGCTGTGAGACTGATATGGGACACACTGACACACTGTGATGGGTATACAGTCAAAAACACTGAGTTCGGTGGAAACACAGTGATTTGTGTTCTTTTTCTGATGATAAATATTTAGATACATTTAAATATTTAGATAGGTATATAGATATTTAGATAATATATAGATGCATAGATAAATATTTAGATAGGCATATAAATATTTTGATACATATAGATATTGAGATAAATATTTAGAGAGACATATAATTATTTAGTTAGACATATAGATATTTAGTCAAGTTTTAAGATATTTAGACAAATATTTAGATAGACATATTATTTACATAAATTTATAGAAATGTAGACCAATATTTAGATATTTAGACAATAATTTAGATAAATCACCTAATCCATATATCTCCGGAAACTAGCATATTCCACACATTACGCATACACTTCCTACTCAAATTATGCGACCTATTATATGTGCACTTTGCGGCATTTTTTGTTTTTAAAATTTTATTATTTATTATATCATATTTTTTGCTTATAAAATTACTTATAGTAAAGTTAATGATATAACTAATAATGGAAAACCGGGGTGTAAGACCCATAATAAATAATAATAAAAAAAAATGTGCGTCTATTCTTTCAATAATTCATCATATCTATACCTCTTTCTGTAAGTTTAGAAGCTATAAGATGACACCTATAACAGTCATTAGACTTATCTATTATATTAGGCTTATCTTTTTTTAGGCTTATCGATTATATTAGCCTTATCTGTGATATTAGGCTTATCTATTATATTAGACTTATCTATTATACTAGTTTCATCTGTTATATTAGGCTTATCTATTATATTAGGCTTATCTGTTATATAGGCTTATCTATTATGTTAAGCCAATCTATTATATTAGCCTCATCTATTATTTTAGGCTTATCTATTATATTAGGCTTATGGGACTTCGTGCACGCTTCTCCATCTACTACATTGGGCTGATCTATTATATTAGGCTGATCTATTATATTAGGCCTATCTATTATATTAGGCTTATCTTATATTCGGCTTATCAGTAGTGAAAATGCCTGTATTTTAACGGGGGGGGGGGGGGGACCTGTCCCCCCCGTTACAATACAGGCATGGAATTTTTTAGGTATCCTTTTCGAAAACTTGTAAAATTTCTCGAAAATTTTGTTTCTCGAGGTTGGTAAAGACTTAATATTTTTTTGAGAATTTGGTGTTGTGAGAGTGGTGGAACTTGTAAAATTTTTGGAAAAAAATTTTGGTGGGGTGAATGAGTGAAACTTGTAAAGTTTTTCGAAAATTTTGTTTTTCGTGGTTGGCAAAGACTTGTAGTTTTTTTTGAGTTTGGTGTTGTGAGAGTGGTGGAACTTGTAAAATTTTTGGAACAAAGTTGGTGTGGTGAATGTGTAAAAATTTTTTAATAAAATTCTGAATCCTTTTTTTTAGTCTAATGAGACTAATGAAGGACTGAAAAGCAAAAGTGACTAACCTGATGGAATGCTGAGGCAAGGGAAGAAAATGATAGTTTAAATTTGATAAATTTTCGTTCCAATGTAAGAAATTTAATAGTTTTGCGAGTCTGAGACCGCACAAGTGGTATTAATTTTATGGGTTTTATTGCCCATGTGTTTGAATTAACAAGCAAGTGCGAAGTATTGAAATTGGAAGTTTGTTGAATTTCAAGCCTGGAGAGAAGTTTCAAGTACAGTTTCGAACTGAAAATAGCGCATGAGATTGAATGGGGGACAAAATATCGTGAAAATTGACTGAAAAATTGAACAAATTGGGGTTTAAAATTTGTCTGAAAGTCTGCAAAAAAAGTGATTTTATCGCTTTATTACTGTGTCGAGAAATGCTTGATATGGGGACCAATTGAAATTTGGTAAATTTACGGGTTGAAAATAGTTTGAGTGGAGCGCTTAAGGTTTATTTTTGAATCCATTTTGCGTCAAAAACAGACAAAATTTTGAAAAGTGCAAAAATTGCTGTTTTTGGTAGTAAAAAAAAAATTGCTTTTTCGCCACCAATAAGCATTTTTATACAATTTAAAAACTGTTAACATAAGGTACGAGAAATATTGGATAGGAATCGGTTTATATTAAATATTATTTAGTGATAACTTGTAACTACATTTTTTGTATTTTTTCATGAAAAAAGGCCAAAAATGTGCAAAAATTGTTAATTTTTGAGGTAAGAATGTAGAATAAAATGTTCTATGCTAGTTATAGGGGAGTGGGCAACAAAGATTTATAATGTAAAAGTTTGCTCGAACAGTTAATAATGAGTTATTGGGTGATGTTTGCATGTTACTTTTTATTAAATTTTTGTTATTTTTTGGCATTTTTTGACAAAAAAGTGAAAGAACTGATGTTTCTTGGCCGAAGAATGTTGAATAAAGTAATTTTTTTTAGTTCAAATGCAATTTGCAATGAAATTTTGTCAATTTAACAACTTGGCGAAACAAATAATAGTGATTAACTGGGTGCTGATTATTTGTTTTTTTTTTGTTATTTTTTATGTTTTTATTTAAAACAGTCACTATTTTGCAAACCAAATGTTCTAAAAGAACAGTCGGCTAAAACAGCTGACGTCCAATTGTACAGTATTCAGTGTACAAGGTCATTTCAAATATTTGTGTCGAAATTGTGGATAAAAAAATGTGAGAGATTAAGAACAAAAAGGGCATGATTTGGAGAATTTTGCCGGCGATTAACACATTTATGTATCTATGAAGGCTTCTTTGAAGTGTTCATGTATGACTTCACTACATGTTAGACAAAACTTGGGTGTCGCAACTAGGCTAAGTTTGAGTTCTATTTTCAGCATATCTGTGCAAGCGACCATGTAAAGCCAAAGTGAGGAAAATTGGTCTTAAATAGTTTTATTGGTATTGCATTTTATTTGCGATTCAATTCAAAGCAAGCCGCATTTTTTAATTTCCTCTTACAGCGTGTTGATACCATTAGGAGTGTATTTATTGTCCACAACGGAAAAAAAGTTATGACTGAAAAATTTTCCTTTCACGATAATAGTGACTTTTACCACGAAATTTCGTGCTCTAGCAAACGAATTGTTGTTGCTTCAGTGAAAACATACGAAACAACGGGAACATATATTACTCTACGAATCTTCAAAAAAGACTCCGAGGAATTTCGTTATAACCAAAGAATAACTCTCTCAGCTGCTGAATTCGATCTTCTCGGCCAGAGATTAAAAACGATCCAAGATCTATCGTCTCGAGGAACTGCAAAGAAAAATAAACGAAGGCAACGATCTGGTTGTGAAAGTGATCTCGAAGAAGGACCTCAAAGCGAAGGTAGAAGAGCCAAAAAGCACGACAAAAAATAACAAATAAAGCAAGTGAAAGTGACAAAGAAAATTAATTAGCAAATGGTGGAGGCAATGGTTGAGCGCACACCGGAATATTTTTGCCAGTTTTCCAAACAATATCGTTACTTTATATGTCGAAGTGAGCCTATATTTGATCATACAGTAACAAAGAACTTTACCTACAGCTTGCATATCAATGACGATTTTTGTAAAGTACCTGGATCTCATTATGTTATTGCCTCCAATGATCAACTTCCTAATTCTTTCAAGTCTACAGCATCCAAACCATTCATTATACCTTGTCTCTTTACCTGTTTCGAACTACTTATTAAAACTAACTTAACAAATACAGTTTTTCGTGGATAAATAATGAACAAAATTGACGAAGCGGTGAACTACAACGAGCAACACCAATTGAACTTTGCAAACTCTAAGAGAAAATTACCTAACGTTGATTGTGTTTTGACTAATAATGTTCAAACTCAAACTGACTTTTTGCCTACTTGAACGATTAATAGATTCTATAGTATTTATAATGGTGGTCTGTACGGTGAGCTTTCAAAAATACTTGATATATTAAATATGGCTATGGTTGTTTGAATGTTGACAATAGTTTGATTTTGGTAAATTTTAATATGGAATCGAAATCTTCTAATTAATATTTCTCGTCTTTGTTGTTTTTGAAGAAAGATCTGAGCAAAAAAAATTAATTAAAAATGTTAGAGCCTATGATTAGCAAAGCGTATTAAATCATTATCGTTCATATTCAACAATAAAGGATATTCGTAACCAAACATCACATGCGCAATATAAATACAAAAAAGTCCACATAGTTTTGAGTTTTGATTTTGAAGTGGCTTAAGTTTGAGTTACTTCATTGTAAAACTGTATCAGACGGGAATACAATATTTGGTAGTTTTGTATCGGGATTCCAAGCGGGTCAGCCATATAAACTTTGTTTTCGTGAAACAAAATAACCATCCAATGACTTCTTTCATATTGCGCTGGTGAAACATTAACTATAATAAAACCTTCTCTTGTTAGCTTTGGGAAATTGTCCGCTGCAAAACATCCGTAAAAACAAAATTTCAAATGAATTCATTTTCCCAACAAATAACGTATTTCATCACTATCCATCGGTGGGGTAGGTGATAATTGAATTTTTTGTCACCTTTCGTTCCGAATTAACATAAAACGTTGAGCTTCTTTCGCCCAGAAATAAAATTTCTACGTTGGCCGCCAATGCTCCGTCAAATGTAAGTTGAACCGAAATTGAGCAATTTGTAAGTTCTGGATGAATGAAATCATGAAGCTTCTTGCGCTGAAGTTAAATCAAAAGCTAGAATAAAGTGATTGGGATAATTTTCCAGAGTTTTGCCATGCCCACCTTTGTCAAGAAAATTCAGGGCTTCCAGAGTATTGAAGTAAATGCTGTGGTTAAAAGTTGTTGATACCGGAGTTCCAACAATAGGTTGACCATTTCTATAAACAAAAATTTGGCTCAAATTGAATTTCTGGTAGTGAAAAGGATTAGTGCGATTAGTTCCGAGGTATGCTTGATTTGTTGCCATCCCAATTATCATACGTCTTACAGGTTGTTTCGAGAAAATATCCTCATGGCTCCAACTTCTTATTCCAGTTGTAGCTAAAAATGTTCGTGGTAATACTTCTGTATAGCGATACACGGCAGGTGTTTTTTGTAGAGTTTTCTCAATTGCCGTGAAAAGATGATCCGCTATTGTCATTTTTCTAACGTAGATTAGCTTCAACTATTCTAACTTTGTAATGTTTGCTTGACTCTGAAATTACGGCAAAATCATTTGTAGATCTTCTAAATGAAATTCGCAGAGTAACACCACTAAATAAGTGTTTATCACAAGTTGAAATATCACTCGCCGGCTTTCCAATAAAATAGTTTTCCTGGGAATTAGCAACAAGAGCTTTTCTGGCCGCCACGTCGTCCGCGCGGCCGTCAGTGCCATCAGTTTTAGCTGGCTCATCCTCGTAATAATATCCCTGACAAACCAACCATGTGTTTTTTGCAGTTCTTCCTGAAGAAAATTCCGTTTCAATGAATGCTTTGTGCGCATAGTTTCCGTTTGTGTTGGAAATTTTAACACCGTTAGCAGATACAGTGCATTCTGAAATTAAAGAATGTAATGCGTTGTTGCTAAAGTATGACGCGTCTGTATTTGTAGCATCAGTTCCTGTCCTGAAATCGCCGTCATTGTTTCGGGAGATTTTGCATTTAATTCCAAGGAGAAGTTTTTGTAAATCAATGAAGTTGTTCCTATCGCCCAAACTTTCGAACTCAAGCATTGGACCGTCCGGGGAATATGATGGTCCGACTTTTTGAGAAAAGCATTGTCAAAAGTAATAAGTAGAGGCTGTTTTTCAAACAAATCAAGTATGGTGTGTGTTGCCTCTGCGGGAGGTAAATTAGTAATCTTTTTGAACTTTAGAAAAGAAATTTGACCGACTTCTCGTCAAAGGCTTCTTCTTACGAATGTCTTGTTTTGATTTTTCACCGTTAGTTTTTAATTTACGCATTCTTCCTGTTTTCGATCCACCCACTTGTTTTCTTAGTCGATTTTATTGCTTGTTTTGGAGACTTTTTCTTTGTAGCAACCTCTACCAGCTCAGGAGCTGCTTGAACAATTAATTCACGTCCAATCTTTTTAGCTACAGGCCAAAGAAACTTTCTTGCAATCGGCGAGGCAGCTCTGCCAATACCTGCTGCTAAAGCCCCAAAACCACTTCCTCGTTGGTGATAGTGTCCTGAAAAGTATGGTGATACCGATTGCTGTTGATAGTAGGCCTCCATTTAGTCGAATTTTTTTAAATTTAAAGTCAAAATAACTCTTCCTGTTCCAGCGAACGGAACTAATTGTCCGGTTTCTGTCCGCAATTGAATTTCAATTGACTGAAAATTTTTTGATAGTAATTTTTTGTATTCCAAGTTGCTGAAAACAATTCTGTGTGTTGGCTCAAATTCGCAGGGGCTACCGTATTTCAGGCGTTGTTTTGAATCAATGACTCGAATGATAGGAGCTTTAGTATCGCCTACATATTGATACACAATTATGTTAACGTAAATAAAAATCAGTTGCTTCCCTGCAGACAAATCAAAAGGATAATCACCAGCAAAAGTTTTTTCGTCATCTGCCATGGTCAGATTTTCAAAAGTGTCCAACATTTTGTATCCAATATGATAACCAGACCCATCATGAATACTGTTGAAACCCAGTATGCTTGGAATTTCGTTATCCGGTAAAGTAATTCCTTCGTTTTTACCAAAAAAGAGGATTAAAACTCCGTTGATTTTGTTAAATTGATAGTCAAATTGAGGCAATCCGCTAATTGTTTTTAAGGATCTCAAAAGATGGTCACGGTTTTCTTAGGAACCAATTCCAATGATAGCTCGTTCTCCTCCGTATGGTCTGGAGACAGCATTAAACGGAATATTTTTCTCATAAAACTTAAGGCCTTCAGAAGAAAATATCTTCAGATCACTTTTGTTCACTTGATTTATTTTTGCCGGGAAGATAATTTCACTTAATGCAACTCGCCAATCCACCTTAAAATTACTTTCTTCATCGAAATAATTTTTGAATGAGGACAAGGTGTTTTGAGGAAAAATATTCATCGAGGCTGATGAAACTAAGTGAACCGTGAATTCATTCATGTTTTGTTATTTCACCACTATTGTCTCTAACTTTGACCAACTCTAACTCATAAAATTTTCTTTTGACTGGCTCATGGGATGCGTCAATGAGACTATAAGTAGGGGGATTTGTTGTAGGTATATCGTAAATCTCAAAAACTTCGTTGGTAAATGTTTGCTTGTATCCTTTTCTAAAATGAAGATCCGCTTTTGATATTCGCACAAAGTCCCGAACGTAAAACTTTGGTCGACGAAATAGTTTTGTTGACGCATCAAAAATTAATGATATCAAGTATGGAACGTCTTTCTTTGTCACTTTATTCGGCGCCAATTTCGTTACCTTGTTGACTCTAGTGTTAATGGTTTGTACAAAGCTCTGCAATTGATTAATATACGAGTATGTCCATTTGTCCTCTAAATACTTGTATATCAAATTCTTGAGCGATCGTATATTTCTTTCCGCAAATGCTGACTTTTTTTCGCTGCTAGTTTTATAAAATTCAATATATTACTTCTCACAAAGGGTGCTGAAGGAGCCCTTAAGTTCTGTACCAGCATCTACCCACATTTTTTTAGGCTGGTTGTTCTTTATCATTTTCTTGAACGCATCAGCTGTTGTAGCGTACTTTGATTTTAAGGGTTCGACGCGTAGATAACGTGAAAGACAGTCTACCGCCAAATATTTTACATCTTTGTTCTCTTTTGCTATTTTATCCACATAAGCCAAGTCTAGCGACCAAATCTCATTTATGTCGTAAGCAATAACTTTCAGTGTTGGAAATCTTTTTCTATAAATTTTATGCTGTGTGTGGGCATTTTTGCCCTTCAGGAACGATTTCACTTTACTTGGTTTCAATTTTGTGCTTTTTTGTAGATTTTTAAAGCTTCCGTATGCTCCGGGACCTTTCGTATATTTTAACTCAAGCATTTTTTTCTCATTCGTCGAAAGACTCCCAGTCCTTCTCCTCTTGCTGAGTTCTGTCTTCCTTTGAAGTTTCGAAATCCTTTCCGGCTTCTGAGGATTCCTCTGTAAGTAATTGGCTGGTTTCTTTGTGCTTGATTCTTTTTGGCGCAAAAGTTTTCTTTTCGTATTTTTGTTTGGCAACTCTTTGTTCTTTTCCGGATCGCAGTTTTAGCATTACTGTTGATCACCAAGTCTTCTTTTATGTTTAAAGCCTCTAGAATCTTGAAATAATCTGGATTTTTTACTTTTTTAGTTGGATGATGCAAATCATTGAGAAAAATGGGAACATTTATTGCTGTCGCTGTTCCGTCAACAATTAAATTCTCTGTTTCGTCTATAACAACGTTTGTAGACTCTTTAATGAGATTAACTATTTTTTCCGTCCTGGTAAATTTCAGTGGCACTAACATAATGAGATTTTGAAGAATTTTGTCTGCATGTACTTTTGACAACTCAGTAGGATCAGTTGTTTCCCTTGTATCCAAATTTTCTTGGTTCTGTTTGTCAGTGTTATCATTTGGTAGCATACGGTTCAAAAACGAAAATTGAGCACCTCTATGCTGAACTCCGGGATCATTTAGAGTTTATGAGGAATATGGTTGCTCCTTCATAAACTGATTTTTGGGAATCAAAATAAACTCTTCAGCAGTTGATATTGCTTAACTCAAATGGATGAAACAAAATTTAATAATGAGTTGAATCAGTTCGAAACCGGTTTTTGTTAATAAAAGTGCTCGCCGTTTATCCATTGATGACTTTTTCTTGAGAACGCCTTCAAGTATGTGTCTGTAATTTTCTAAGTCTCTTACTTTCACTCTAATATGGCCCAGTAAAACATTGTGAAGACATTCACACAAAACCAGTATAGCATCACTATCAACAACTACGCAAATATTTCCTTAACTGTTTTGGCTGCAGATGCAGCGTTTGCTTCAGTATAGATAATTTTTTCTCTTTCATTGTTTAGAGGAGTTGTTTCTGCTTTATCAGATGGAAGATAGAAAACTGAAGGACCTGTCTCAGTAATATTTGAACAGTATCGTAAACAATCAGAAGTCTTTCGATCAAGATCGATAAGCAAATCCCCAAACGGTTCTTTTGTTGCCAAATGATAGCAATGTTTTAAAAATTTAACAAGTTTCAACTGCTTACCTAAAAATTCGACTCGTTGAATTTCACAGGCTGATTTGAACAAAATGATGTGTGTCGTGTTCAAGTCTATTGTACGATTATAGTCATAGTCATAGACTTATTCTTATACTTACACTTATAATTAACTGTATATTAAAATAACTCTCAATCTCTTTCATTATATTTTCATGATTAAAATCATAATGCATCTCTAGTCTTACTTATTCTTTGTTGTCAACAAGTTTACTTTCAAGTAATATAGCTATTATATATTGTACTATTGTCTTTTTATTCTTTATAAGGGCTTCATCTAAAGAAGAATTAGTTTTATTACCAATTTCTTTAAATCTCCTTGGACCAATAGTGAACATATCTAGGTGAATGTTACTAATATTCTGATTAAAAGTATTAATATCAATCTCGTCTTAATTGATTATACCCTTTTCTTAGTTCAGTTATTTTTCTTTTGATAATATCTATTTTATTATTGGATGATAATAAGTTATTGTCACAATACTCTTTATTAACATCTTTTTCATATAAGGGGGGTGTAGATTTGTAATTTTATAAGTATCTTTCATATCAATGTTATCATTATCTTCTAAGAATAAACCACGAGCTTTACTTAATGTTAAGTTTGTTGAATGATGATGACCGCGTTTGGATTTATTTGCTCGATTGAATCATTGGATCTATTTGCTTTGAATCTATTTCTTGTCATCTTTGTATTTGTTTACAGAAAGAACTATATCTAATGATTCCAAAACCTTATTATTTTAATAGTTCCTGTACATAGTATTTACCTTCTATTATCTCTACATTAATATCTTCGATTCAATATGTTGGCCGTTGGGTTTTTAAAACTTCATTAACTTTAAGTAGTTCTCTATTCCAGTTAGAAGTGTAACCTTTAGTGAATATATTATGTTTGTCAGCATTCCTGACATAATCACAGACTTTAAGTTGGCCGTAGCCAGGTTTACCCTCTGATTGGGCGCAGCCAGGTTTACCCATACTCTTAGTAGAAGTAGATATAATATATCAGGATTATTAGAAGGACCAACGGGTGTCATATTAATTGTTGAGTGAATGTTATTGTTATATGTTATTATTGCATCATTTAATATATTTACCCAATTACCAACACCATTGATGAACTTTGGTTTATTATTTATGTGTAATAATGGTCTAATGAATCTCCCTATAAACACAGCTTTTAAATCACTGCATGTAGAATATAGTTTCATGTTCTGTATGCAGAATATAGTTTTATGTTCTGTATGCAGAATATAGTTTCGTATTCTTTAAGTAAAGATTGAAATGTTTTATTGTAAAACTCACTACCTCTATCTACCCAAAAGTTCTGGTTTTCGACTTTCACCTAATACTATTTTAAAGCCATTAGTTATAGATAAACCAGATTTATTCTTCATTGGAATAGCGCAAGCATAGTTTGTGAATTTATCTAGAACTGTTAATATAAACTTATAATTATTATTGTTTTTACTTAGAGACGATTTGTCTATCAAATCAGCTGACCAAGTTTCATCTTTATATAATAGCATTATTCTTTCTCTTCTAAAATTTGTTATCTGAGGACTAAATACTTCTTTAGCTGGAGTTGTTGTTTAATTTTAATTTTGTCTTGTTGTTGTTTTTCCAGCCTTATTTATTTACCATAGTTAAAAACAAAATTATCTAGTTGTTCTTTTTTGTTAACTTTCATAGATAATAGTTTTTTAGACATGTTTAACATTTCATTATATGATCCATTATGATCAGCGTCTGTTTCAATTATAATTTCTAGTCTTTCTGTTAAGTTGTCGGAGGAGTTACAGCTATGATTGTCAAATTTATTTTTAGTTAAACCCTGCCAAATACAATATATTTTCCGTCATTATACTTTTTATCTACTGCTTTTCTTATCACCTTTTCCTGTATCATATCCAATATCAAATAAAAACCTTTCAATTTTATTTTCATCTCCATCGATATCACCATGTGTTACATTTGGGTTAGTGAGAAAGTTAATAAATTCTTCTGAGAGTTCATATATACTATCATGAACTAAAAATGCACCCTGCTCTAGAGTTATATCGCCTTTATTCGTTTTATAACTCCTAGTAGGTAAATCTAGTTTGAGTCCCCATTAAATGAAGAATTTTGGCTGTGTTTGTATCAACATAAACTGGTGATATATCTCGAGTTTCCTCTACGGCGTCATCAGGTTTCATTAATGCTTCATTAGACTATATCATCTAAGTTTGTTTATCAAACTCTTGATTTTGCCAGTCTATTGCTCTTAATGTTTGTTCGCCCAATGCTAGATTCTGTTCATTGTTTGGTTTTAGTGTTTTAGTTAATGGATCAATTAACTCTTCTATGTCACCATAATATTCTTGTTGTCCTAATTAATATTGTAATCTATTTCTTAGTTTGTTTTATCTAGTTTATTTTATCAGTTTATCTAGCTTACTCATTTTTATATATATTAAATAATATAAAAAAAATAAGAAAATAAAATATTCTATAGGAGAGATGATGAAATATAAAATAGTAACTACTAACTAATAGCTACTAACTACTAATCATATTCATAATCATATTGGTAATCATTTTCTTCGTCTTATTCATAATCATATTCAAAGATCATTATATAATCTAATAGCAGCTTCAATTAACTTTCTATCATCATTAATAGTTAGTTCAAGAATATTATATATTAGTTCCTCTTTACTTTCATCTAATCCTAATTTTATTAATGGCTCTACTTGAGTAGTTTTGCTCCTTTCTATTAAATCTCTTTTGAAAAGATATAGATTCTGGTCATGAGGATAGCTTTTAATATTTTTTTACATAGAATCTTTTATCATCAAATTTTTTTCAGACTTCTTTTGTTAGTTTTAGTTGTTGACATCTTATCTCCAACTTTTTGTATTCTACATTCTTCTAGAATTCTTTCTTTATTATTCATTAATGCATTATAGTAGTCTTCATGTTTGCCATTGTTTTCTTTCTTTGTTCCTCTCTCTTTTGCTGTTCCATTCTTAAAACTCTAGGTCTTTGGTTTTAGTACTATGAATTCTTCTATCTCTTTACATCAAACTTCATGTTTGGATATACCTGGAACTTTATTATTTGTTTTGATTGTTTTGATTAAGTCCATGTATTTATCATCAACATTACTTTCGCTAAAGTTTAATACAAAACTATCAGTATCCATATAGTGTAGCATTAGATCTTTAAGTGATGGTTGTAATACATCATAAAATAATTCATACATGTGGAGTTTGCTAGGTTCTAATACTGTTGAGCCTAAGTATATTGGTTTATCGTATTGTTTTTCGTTTTTATAAAATTCTATTAGAGTGTAACTATCGTATCTAATTACATCTTTACATGTGGCTTTACTTACAGCTTTAGGTATTTCATATTCATCTGTTAGAATCTTAGCTTCTAAGTACTTTAATGGGTTCTCGCAACTTTTACCAAATACAGATTTATTCATTAACTTGAATATATCCTCAGCCTCAGTCTTAGCTTCTGCTCTCATTTTAGTATTGAGTGCGATATAATCTCTAATAATATAATTTTGTTTAAATTTAATTATTCTATGAACTTTAGTAATCTTTATACCCATCTTAACAACAGACTTTAACATTCGGTAGTGTATCGGATATTCATATTTATTATTCTGATCTAATATTAGTTTCTCACTTTTTGAAGAAGTTGGGGGTCTATGTTTATATCCTAGTTCATTATTCTCTACGAGGTATTAGTGGGAAGTTGGTAGTTCTCTCTTTACATTCATTAGTATATTCGAAATCACAGATAAGCCAATTGCCATAATCACTATCATCTGGAGTGTTTAATACCTTATCTAGAGTAGAGTCACTCAGGCTTAAGACTTTATATGGTAGCTTTTGCATTAGTGCATAACCATATAAGTTATTAGCATCGATGTACCATATTGGCCTTTGACTTTGACTGTGACTTCCACTTTGATTTTGACTCTGACTCTGACTGTTAATATGTCTGACTGTCAATTTTACCATAACACCACATATACCACCTCTCATTGCACTAATGAAATCTTTTAGCATTTGTTCATCTTGTATTGTTTCTAGTTCAACTTCACTTAGTTTTAGGAAACAATCACAGCTGAAACCAGGTAGAATGATATAATGCAAAGGATTGAGTTTATATATGTCTATTTTTAACTTAACAAATAGATTGAAGCAATGTTCTAATATTCTGACATCATTCTCCATATACTCTAGTGTTAATTCTTTACCTGTTTTCATACAATTACTTCTATTAAACTCATCAACTTCTGATTGAGGTGGCAACTTATTTGTTAGCGATAATCTGAAGTCTTCTATTGATAGATTGTTCAATTTATTATTATAGCTATTCTCATCCTTAAAATACTCATAAGGATATAATGTTTTACTTTTAATTTGATAAATAATTGCCTTTTCATCCAGAGACATTGTCATAAAATTGTAACTGTCTATAAACTTTAGTATGCCCACCTTAAACATTCTAGCTTTAGCATTAGTGCTAGGTAATACATCAACTCTTCTCTTATTATTGTTCTGTTTAAATATCTCCTTAAATATTAGATATAAGTCGTAGCCTTTACCATTATGAAGTAATACAGGAATGAAGTTTTGTTGTCCGTAGTTTAAATTACAAATAGTGCATGCAGGACCTCTATATTTTCCTGTTTCATGACAGTGATCTATAACTTTATTAATGCCAGGCTTATTACAAATATGATAAGTGTTATTAGCTTCGTGGTATAATTGATCTTCTTTATTAAATATCATGGGTATGCTTAACTTGAAATTATTCTGATTTCTATTTCCAATATATCTTTGACATACTCTTTTTTCCTGTTGAGACCGAAATATAATTTTTAATTTCTATTAAAACTAAAGCCAACGGCAATAGGTACTTGGTCAGATATTTTATATGTATTATCGCCAATCTTATTAATGCTGTCCATATAACATTCAATATTGCTATAGATGACATTCTTCGCGTATGTTGTTTGGAATGTTTCTTGATCTGAATTTGTTTTAATTTTGGGCATACAGTCTTTGGTTTGGTTTGTGTGCAGTATTCATGGGTTTCATATTTTTGTTGAGTGGCAAACCAAAGAGAACAATTATCACAAAACCAATACTTCGTGTTTTTAGTGTTTGGTCTTTCCAATAATACTTCCCTTTTTAATTAAAGCCTAGTGTTCATCCCATGCTGATATTCTTACATTCTTACGACCTTTGATGAAGGTTGACCATTTCTGTGAAACTTCTGCTTTAGTATCGTCTTCAGTTGAAGGTTGGTGAACCCAAATGTTGATGTTATATTTATTCTGCATTCTTGTTAAATAATCATAAGTGTTTTCATTATCTTCCCAGTGATCGACTAGGTTGTTGATATATTTATTTTCTCTAGTTGCAACTTTGGTTACAGGATATATTGCAGCTGTAATACATAATCGCAAGCAGTTAAATTTATCGTTTCTAATATTTAATATTGCTTTTATTTTACTTCTTAGCCCGGGTGGTGGTTCAGTATAAGATCCTAATGATGGCTTAGTTCTTTCTATGTTTAATTGCACGTCTGATACTCCTATAAATTCATTACCGTTGCCATAGCCTTCATATGTTTCTTTAACATGATCAAGCCAATGGTTTAGATTCAGTCGATGATCTTCAGTCATATATTCATCAGTTCTAAAGTTTATTTTAAATGCCTTTGGGACCCCATCTTCACCATCGGGAGTTCTCTTTCTATACACGAAAAAATACTTTTTCGTAAATAGAAAATGAATTATGAAAGGTGTAAAAATAAGCCTTGGAGGGAATGTTGTAATAATTGAAAAGAATTAGAATATAATTGTTATATATGCGAAAATGTAAAAAGTAAAAGAATAAATTGGGTTTTTAGAAAAACATTATAGTGATAAGAGCTTATAATTAACACGTTGTATGTGTGGGGTTAATAAACAGATATCTTACTATAGATTTAGAAATGCTAAATGTAGATTGTGTATTTATCTTCATAGATATAGATACACACATACCAAAGATGGATTCAAGAAATATGTCAAAAGATTTAATATAAAAGTTTAGAGTTAAACTGATTTGTGCAGATTATCCACGAAGTGGTTACACCAATCCACAAAGTGGCTGCGTAGATTTTTACAAGTTACACTGAAAAAAAACACTAATCACTGTGTTTCTACCGATCTCAGTATTTTTGACTGTATACCGATCACAGTGTGTCCCACATACAGTCTCACAGCAGGGATCATACATTTTAGGAACTATGAATTTGGTTTTTTATCTGACTTAGTTTCATAGTAATTCATCAAAATCTGGGGACGTTCACTGGAGTTAGTCTCGATACAGTGAGGAAGGAACCCCAAACCTTCCGTTTGCTAAAGCAACTTAGCTCAACTCGATTTAACCACTACATCAAGTGAGACAGGAAATTGTAGTTTTAGATTGATTAAATTTTGATTGGGGGGGGGGGGGGGTAAATGAAAGTTTTTAATTTCTTATGTATTCAGTTTTTGTTCGTTTTTATTTATGTTTTTTGCAAGTTGTTTTACGTGCTTTTTACACGGTTTCACTGATTACACTAGTACTGGGTTACGTTCACTGGAATCAGTGAGGATAGAACCCAAACTATCCGTCTGGTAATGGATAGTTACCAGCTTAACTCTGTACTAGTGAATTGCACTAAGTGAGACAAGAAGTGATAGTTTCTGAGGGAATAAGGGAAAATTAGTGGATATACACTTTCAACCAAGCATGAATACACGTTAGTGTTGAGTGCTTATTTGAAAGCTTATAAGTAGTATTTGGGAAAAGGTGATATTCAATCAACCACGAATACGCGTTAGTGTTGAGTGGGTGATTGAATAGAAATTTTTTTCCACTACTAACAGTCGGGATTGCACATGCTTGTGAAGCGCGAGGGCAATGGTTCGAATCTCTGTGGGGTCGTAGGTTTTGCACCCATAAAATTTTATGTAGGCTATAGCCCCTGAATTAAGTTGCCTCTCCTGTCGTTCAAGAGCAATTCCTCCAACATTAGTCTGTTTATGGTTTGTATATGCGGGTCTAACTTGACAAAAGACATAACAAACCGAAGCCAAAAGGTATATGCATAAGACCTGTTTGTGCTATAAGTCTCAATTTAGAGATTGGGGAGGGGGGCTGAAACTGTTAGTAAAAAAAATGAATATAAATATACACGCTAACTAAATACTGGGGCAATTGGGCTGAGCTGTTGTGTTATGGCGAATAGTAGAGGTGCGTCAAAGTCCGGCGTCTAGATCGTAGTCTTCTGTTGTTTTTATCGGTACAAAAAATTGTTTTAACTATTTTGTATATTAACTCCTCTAGTTAAACTAGAAGTATTCGTCAGAAGATCTTTAAGAAATAACAAGCTGTTGTCTGCAGCCAAGATCTGGAACAATGAATATATCCCAACTTTTTTTGCTTATGATCATTCATGAATTTTTGTAAGCTGTTATGGGACTATAACATGCACATCACAAGTTCAGAGTGAGGTGGATTTTCTATTGGCCGCTGAATTTGAGAGATCTAACCCTTCTTTATTAAGAAAATAAAACCAAATTCACAGAGCCCAAAATCTGTCTTTTCCCCTTAAAAAATCGCTGCAGTTTTTTGATTTAGTAGGAGTTTTGTGAGAATATATTGTTTTCCCCTGAAGCAACCTGCTTCCTTTTTACTGAACTTGGGAAAGTTTCCGCACTGCATCTGTCAGTTGCATACATCAAGCAGATCAGAAGATATTTATTTAATATTCAGCCGTCTACGTGAAAGAACGCGTACTTGCCGTCCTGATTCTAATCGAGGCTAAATTGAGGCAAGCTTAGTTCCTCTTATCTTGAAAATAGGAAACAAAGGTTAAAATCTCTAGTCTTACTTATTTTTTGTTGTCATCAAGTTTACTTTCAAGTAATATAGCTATTATATATTGTACTATTGTCTTTTTATTCTTTATAAGGGCTTCATCTAAAGAAGAATTAGTCTTATTATCAATTTCATGAAAACTCCTTAGACCAATAGTGAACATATCTAGGTGAATTTTATTAATATTCTGATTAAACTTGTTATTATCAATCTCGTTTTAATTGATTATACCCTTTTCTTAGTTCAGTTATATTTCTTTTGATAATATCTATTTTATTATTGGATGATAATAAGTTATTGTCACAATACTCTTTATTAACATCTTTTTCATATAAGGGGGGTGTAGATTTGTAATTTTATAAGTATCTTTCATATCAATGTTATCATTATCCTCTAAGAATAAACCACGAGCTTTAGTTAATGTTAAGTTTGTTGAATGATGATGACCGCGTTTGGATTTATTTGCTTGATTGAATCATTGGATCTATTTGCTTGATTGAATCTATTTCTTGTCATTTTTGTTTTTGTTTACAGAAAGAACTATATCTAATGATCCCAAAACCTTATTATTTTAATAGTTCATGTACATAGTATTTACCTTATATTATCTCTACATTAATTTCTTCTATTCGATATATTGGCGGTTCGGTTTTTGAAACTTCATTAACTTTAATTAGTTCTCTATTCCAGTTAGAAGTGTAACCTTTAGAGAAAATGTTACGTTTGTCAGCATTCCTGACATAATCACCGACTTTAAGTTGGGCGTAGCCAGATTTACCCTTTGGTTGGGCGTAGCCAGGTTTACAAATACTCTTAGTAGAAGTAGATATAATATATCAGGATTATTAGAAGCACCAATGGGTGTCATATTAATTGTTGAGTGAATGTTATTGTTATAGGTTATTATTGCATCATTTAATATATTTACCCAATCACCATCACCATTGATGAACAATGGTTTATTAATTATGTGCAATAATGGTCTAATCAATCTCTCTATAAACACAACCTTTAAGTCACTGTAGTTAGAATATTGTTTCATATTCTTCATGCAGAACATAGTTTCTTATTCTTTAAGTAAAGATTGAAATGTTTTATTGTAAGACTCACTACCTCTATCTACCCAAAACTTTTCTGATTTTCGACCTTCACCTAATACTTTTTTAAAGCCATTAGTTATAGATAAACTAGATTTATTCTTCAATGGAATAGCCTAAGCATATTTTGTGAATATATCCATAACTGTTGATATAAACTTATAATTGTTTTTGTATTTACTTAGAGATGATTTTTCTATCAAATCAGCTGACCAAGTTTAATCTTTATATAATGGTATTATTCTTTCTCTTCTAAAATTTGTTATCTGAGGACTAAATACTTCTTTAGCTGGAGTTGGTGTTTAGTTTTAATTTTGTCTTGTTGTTGTTTTTCCACCGTTATTTATTTACCATAATTAAAAACAAAACTATCTAGTTGTTCTTTTTTGATAATTTTCATAGATAATAGTTTTTTAGACATATTTAACATTTCAATATATGATCCATCATGATCAGCGTCTGTTTCAAGTATAATTTCTAGTCTTTCTGTTAAGTTGTCGGAGGAGTTAGAGCTATGATTGTCAAATTTAATTTTGTTAAACCCTGCCAAATACAATATATTTTCCGTCATTATACTTTTTATCTACTGCTTTTCTTATCACCTTTTCCTGTATCAAATCCAATATCAAATAAAAACCTTTTAATTTTATTTTCGTCTTCATCGATATCACCATATGTTACATTTGGCTTAGTGAGAAAGTTAATAAATCCTTCTGAGAATTCGTTATTACTATCATGAACTAAAAATGCACCCTGCTCTAGAGTTATATTGCCTTTATTCGTTTTATAACTCCTAGTAGGTAAATCTACGAGATTTAATTTAAAATGAGGATTAGTTTGAGCCCCCATTAAATCAAGAATTTTGGTTGTGTTTGTATCAACATAAACTGGTGATATATCTCGAGTTTCCTCTACGGCTTCATCAGTTTTCATTAATACTTCATTAGACATCATTAATGCCTTGTTTCTAGTTTGCCCTATCATCTAAGTTTGTTTATTTAACTCTTGATTTTGCCAATCTATTGCTCTTAATGTCTGTGTGCCCAATGCTAGATTCTGTTCATTGTTTGCATTTAGTGTTTTAGTTAATGGATGAAATAACTCTTCTATGTCACCATAATATTCTTGTTGTCCTAATTTATATTCTAATCTATTTCTTCTGTTTAGTTTTTAGTTTATTCAATTCTATCAGTTTATCTAGCTTAGTCATTTTCATATAAAATAATATAAAAAATATTAAGAAAATAATATGTTCTATAAGAGAGATGATGATATATAAAATAGTAACTACTAACTACTAGCTACTAACTACTAATCATATTCATAATCATATTGGTAATCATTTTCATCGTCATATTCATAATCATATTCAAAGATCATTATATAATCTAATAGCAGCTTCAATTAACTTTCTATCCTCATTAATAGTTAGTTCAATAATATTATTTGTTAGTGCCTCTTTAATTTCATCTAATCCTAATTTTATTAATAACTCTATTGGAGTATTTTTATTCCTTTTTATTAAATCTCTTTTGATTAGATAAAGATTCTCGTCATGGGGATAGCTTTTAATATTTTTTTACATAGAATCTTTTATCATCAAATTTATTCAGACTTCTTTTATTAGTTTTAATTGTTGACATCTTATCTCCAACTTTTTGTATTCTACATTCTTCTAAAATTCTTTCTTTATTATTCATTAATGCATTATAGTAGTCTTCATGTTTGCCATTGTTTTCTTTCTTTATTCCTTTCTCTTTTGCTGTTCCATTCTTAAAACTATAGGTCTTTGGTTTTAGTACTATGAAATCTTCTATCTCTTTACTTCACAGTTCACGTTTGAATTTACCTGGAACTTTATTATTAGTTTTGATTGGAGCATCCAAATTACTTAAGTCCATGTATTTATCATCAACATTACCTTCGCTAAAGCTTAATACAAAACTATCAGTATCCATATAGTGTAGCTTTAGATCTTTAAGTGAAAGTTGTAATACATCATAAAATAATTCATACATGTGGAGTTTGCTAGGTTCTAATACTGTTGAGCCTAAGTATATTGGTTTATCGTATTGTTTTTCTTTTTTATAAAATTCTATTAGAGTGTAACTATCGTATCTAATTACATCTTTACATGTGGCTTTACTTACAGCTTTAGGTATTTCATATTCATCTGTTAGAATCTTAGCTTCTAAGTACTTTAATGGGTTCTCGCAACTTTTACCAAATACAGAATTATTCATTAACTTGAATTTATCCTCAGCCTCAGTCTTAGCTTCTGCTCTCATTATAGTATTGAGTTCGATATAATCTCCAATAATATAATCTTGTTTAAATTTAATTATTCTATGAATTTTAGTAACCTTTATACCCATCTTAAAAACAGACTTTAACATTCTGTAGTGTATCGGATATTCGTGTGTATTACTCTGATCGAATATTAGTTTCTCACTTTTTGAAGAAGTTGGGGGCCTATGTTTATATACTAGTTCATTATTCTCTACTTCTCTTCTATGAGGTAGTAGTTGGAAGTTGGTAGTTCTCCCTTTACATTCATTAGTATATTCTAAATCATAGATAAGCCAATAGCCATAATCACTATCATCTGGAGTGTTTAATACCTTATCTAGAGTAGAGTCACTCAGGCTAAAGTCTTTGTATGGTAGCTTTTGCATTAGTGCATAACCATATAAGTTATTAGCATCGATGTACCATATTGCCTTTGACTTTGACTTTGACTATGACTTCCACTTTGATTTTGACTCTGACCCGACTGTTAATATGTCTGACTGTTAATATTACCCATAACACCACATATACCACCTCCCATTGCACTAATGAAATCTTTTAGCATTTGTTCATCTTGTTTTGTTTCTAGTTCAACTTCACTTAGTTTTAGGAAACAATCAAAGCTGAAACTAGGTAGAATAATATAATGCAAAGGATTGAGTTTATTTATATATGTCTATGTTTAACTTAACAAATAGATTGAAGCAATGTTCTAATATTCTGACATCATTCTCCATATACTCTAGTGTTAATTCTTTACCTGTTTTCATACTATTACTTCTATTAAACTCATCAACTTCAGATTGAGGTGGCAACTTACTTGTTAGCGATGATCTAAAGTCTTCTATTGATAGGTTGTTCAATTTATTATTATAGCTATTCTCATCCTTAAAATACTCATAAGGATATAATGTTTTACTTTTAACTTGATAAATATTTGCCATTTTATCCAGAGACATTGTCATAAACTTGTAACGGTCTATAAACTTCAGTATGCCCACTTTAAAAATTCTAGCTTTAGCATTACTGCTAGGTAATACATCTACTCTTCTCTTATTATTGTTCTGTTTAAATATCTCATTAAATATTAGATTGAAGTCTTAGCCTCTACCATTATGAAGTATTACAGGAATGCATTTTTGTTGTCTATAGTTTAAATTAAAAATATTGCATGCAGGACCTCTATATTTTCTTGTTTCATGACAGTGATCTATAACTTTATTAATGCAAGGCTTATTACAAATATGAAAAGTGTTATTAGCTTCGTGGTATAATTGATCTTCTTTATTAAATATCATGAGTTGACATTTAAATTGAAATTATTCTCATTTCTATTTCCAATATATCTTTGGCATAGTCTTTGATACTGTTGAGACCGAAATACGATTTATAATTTCCATTAAAACTAAAGCCAAAGGCAATAGGTACATGGTATATGTATTATCGCCAATCTTATTAATGCTGTCCACAACATTCAATATCGCTACAGATGACATTCTTCACTTCTTGTTGTTTGTAATGTTTCTTGACCTGAATTTGTTTTAATTTTGGGCATACAGTCTTTGGTTTGGTTTGTGTGCAGTATTCATGGGTTTCATATTTTTGCTGAGTGGCAAAACAAAGAGAACAATTATCGCAAAACCAATACTTCGTGTTTTTAGTGTTAGGTCTTTCCAATAAAACTTCTGCTTTTAATTAAAGCACAGTGTTCATCCCATGCTGATATTTTTACATTCTTACGATATTTGATGAAGGTTGACCATTTCTGTAAAATTTCTACTTTAGTATCGTCTTCAGTTGAAGGTTGGTGAACCAAAATGGTGATGTTATATTTATTCTGCATTCTTGTTAATCATAAGTGTTTTCGTTATCTTCCCAGTGATCGACTAGGTTATTGATATATTCATTTTCTCTAGTTGCAACTTTTGTTACAGGATATAATGCAGCTGTAATATATAATCGTAAGCAAATAAATTTATCGTTTCTAATATTTAATATTGCTTTTGTTTTCTTCTTCGTCCGGCTGGTAGTTCAGTATAAGATCCTAATGATGGCTTAGTTCTTTCTATGTTTAATTGCACGTCTGGTATTCCTATAAATTCATAATCGTAGCCATAGCCTTCATATGTTTCTTTAACATGATCAAGTCAATGGTTTAGATTCAGTCGATGGTCTTCAGTCATATATTCATGAGTTCTAAAGTTTTAATAGCTTTTGGGACGCCATCTTCATCATCGGGAGTTCTCTTTCTTTATACGAAAAAATAATTTTTCGAAAATAGAAAATGAAGTTTGATAGGTGTAAAAATAGGCCTTGGAGGGATTGTTGTAATAATTGTAAAGAATTAGAAAAAAAATTGTTATATATGCGAAAATGTAAAAAGTAAAAGAATATATTGGGCTTTTAGAAAAAACATTATAGTGATAAGAGCTTATATTTAACACGTTGTATGTGTGGGGTTAATAAACACATTTCTTACTATAGATTTAGAAATGCTAAATGTAGATTGTGTATTTATCGTCATAGATATAGATACACACATACCAAAGATAGATTCAAGAAATATGTCAAAAGATTTAATGTAAAAGTTTAGAGTTAAGCTGATTTGTGCAGATTATCCACGAAGTGGTTACACCAATCTACAAAGTGGCTTCGTAGATTTTTGCAAGTTACACTGAAAAAAAACACTAATCACTGTGTTTCCACCGATCTCAGTATTTTTGACTGTATACCGATCACAGTGTGTCCCATATACAGTCTCACAGCAGGGATCATCCTTTTTAGGAACTGTGAATTTGGTTTTTTATCTCATTTAATTTCATCGTAATTCATCAAAATCTGGGGACGTTCACTGGAGTCAGTCTCGATACAGTGAGGAAGGAACCCCAAACCTTCCGTTTGCTAAAGCAGTTTAACTCAACTCGATTTAACCACTACACCAAGTGAGACAGGAAATTTTAGTTTTAGATTGATTAAATACTGATTGTTTTTTGCAAGTTGTTTCACGTGCTTTTTACACGGTTTCACTGATTACACTAGTACTGGGATATGTTCACTGGGGTCAGTGAGGATAGAACCCAAACTATCCGTCTGGTAATGGATAGTTACCAGCTTAACTCTGTATTAGTGAATTGCACTAAGTGAGGCAAGAAGTGATAGTTTCTGAGGGAATAAGGGAAAATATAGTGGATATACACTTTCATTCAAGCATGAATACACGTTAGTGTTGAGTGCTTGTTTGAAAGTTTATAAGTAGTAATTAGGAAAAGGTGATATTCAATCAACCACGAATACACGTTAGTGTTGAGTGGGTGATTGAATAGAAGCTTTTTCCCACTACTAACAGTCGGGATTGCACATGCTTGTGAAGCGGGAGGGCAATGGTTCGAATATTGGTGGTGTCGAATGTTTTGCACCCATAAAATTTTATGTAGGCTATAGCCCCTGAATTTTTCTAAGCTGCTTTGGGGCTATAACATGCACATCACAAGATCAGAGTGAGGTGGTTTTTCTAATGGCCGCTGAATTTGAGAGATTTAACCCTTCTTTATCCCAACGAATATTGTATCCTTTAAAATCATGAAAAAAATAACACCAAATTCACAGCGCCCGAAATCTGTCTTTTCCTCTTAAAAAATCGCTGCAGTTTTTTAATTTTGTAGGAGTTTTAAGAGAATAGATTGTTTTTCCCCTGAAGCAACCTGCTTCCTTTTTTAGTGAACTTTTGAAGGTTTCCGCACTGCATCTGTCAGTTGCATACACCAAGCAGGTCAGGAGATATTTATTTAATATTGAGCCGTCTACGTGACAGAACGCGTATTTGCCGTCCTGATCCTAACCGAGCTGATCAAAGGCTAAATTGAGGCAAGCTTAGTTCCTCTTATCTTAAAGATAGAAAACAAAAGTTTAAAATCGGCAACTTTTTGTCGGATTGCTTACCTGTCTCTAGTGGTGTGCCGCAAGGCAGTTTTTTGGGACTTCTTCTTTTTTTTTATTCACATTGATGACATGAAGTTCCTAAGAGTTCAAAATTACTCTGTTTTGCCGGCGATGCCAAACTTGTATGCCAAAATTATTCTTGCGTACAATCTTTTCAACACGATCTTTGTGCTTTTAGGTTAGTAGGGGAACAAACGGACTCCAGGCACCAGCCAATTTGGCCCATTTCTCCACACGCTAACCGCATATGTAGAAATGGACCAAATTTTGCTGGTAACTGGAGTCCCTGTTTTATCCACTACTATATTCACCACTATATACACAAATAGTAGCTCAATTTTGTGTACAAAAAAGGCATATAGCCGGTATAATTTTTGAATTTCATATGCAAATATCCAAAAGTTTTCAAAGTTAATTCAAAGCTCAATTTCATATCTAATATACCAAACTATACTGGAAAAAATCAGGCTAACCGGCCCCGAAGTTTTTTTTCAATAGAAATGGATGAACTGAGAACTACTCAAAATTGCTTAGAAGTGGATAAAAAGAAACAAGTTTCTTTAAAATTTTGACTTTACCCAGGAGACGATTGATCTATGATGTTTAACTGAGTGATTCTATGTACCTGGGTACTTTTTTTGAGCCAAGTCTTGAGAGGTCTTGTTAAAAGGTTGACTCGTCTTTACCACGCTACGACAGTAATACTCGACCTTTCTTAATGGCTAACTGTGGGTGAGGGTGCAACTAGAGAATGCTTGAACACTTTTAATTTTAACTATTAAGCTCTCTGAACTCTTAGTAAAAAATCTTTAACAAAGATAGCCACCACTACGAGCACAATACGTGCACACTTTGCTCAGTCTATAATCAGTTCATTAAATGATGAGAAGGAAAGGTGCGTGTCATGCTAAAATGGCAGCCTCCAATGGCAGAAATGACCATCACCATTAGCAGAATGATATCAAGCGAGCAAAAATTTCGAATATAAGACATATTTAAATATTAGCTTGCAAGTTGAGTATTTATTTAAATTTTTATACAATTTTTGATAGATTATACAAAGCATTCAATTTAATAGAAAGATTTAATTATTATTTTACTTTAAAACAGGTAATTACTTTGGAAAGGATAACTTATTTTAAGTTAAAACTCATGTCCGAATATTCTAGAAAAAGATTGTTCTAGAATAATTCTACATGAGTGGAGCTTTTTTCTCCACGGTATTTTTTTTGCTATTAATCATGAATTTCACTTCACCACAAGAACAAACAAAAATTTATGATGAACAAATGTATGCCTGACGAAACACCAAAAGTTAAATCTGATCGGGGGAACCAACCATACCAAAGGTAGAGCATGGCCCGAGGCCGATCAGGGAACCTGCTTCGCAGTTCAGGGAGAACCAGTCACAAATATCTGCGAAGCGGCTTTGCCAATCAGAGAATCTGCTTCGCAGATCCTCGAAACGGCTTCACCGATATTATATTTATAAACATGCTCTCTGAATTGATTGCTAGTATGACCAAATCTATATCTGTTAAGATAGATACACAGTCTGCATCTTCCATTTCTAAACTTAAAGAAAGAAAAATGCTTATAAACTTTACACATATTACACACTAGATATTGATCCGGATTATCATAATATTTTCCTAAATGTTTAATATAATCTTTTACTTGTGCTTATATTTATGAGAAACACTCTTAAGTGTGATATCGCTAATAATAAGAGTGGTTAAGAGTGACATCGCTCTTAATAAGAGTGACACCCGAGTACAAAATTACTATTCTTCACGCTTAAGAGTGATTTCCCTCTTTTTATTGAAATTATTTGTTTTTTTATTTTGATTTTTTTGAAAATATTATTTTATTTAAATTTTTTAAATTATTTATTATTTTAAAATCATATTTTATTTATTTAAAATTATCTATATTCTTTAATAAATTTTTATTTAATTTTAATTCATATTTTCTTTTGTCTAATTTTTTCTATTATTTATAATATTTTTTATTTATTCATATTATCATTTATTATTTAATTATAGTATTATTTATTTATACTACTATTTATATTATTAGTTATTATTTTTTTATACTATTATTTATATTATTATTCATACATTATCCATACTCTTTATAAATTTTAAATTTTCTTTTACTTTTTCTATAATTATACCATCATTAATAAGAAAGGATACAAAATTATAATATTTACATGAACAAGTTTCTCCAGTTTGGGTATTAACAAATCTTTCATTTAAATTTTCACTAAACCCTCTAGGTAAATCTACATCTGGGTGTTGTTTCTTTACATGAGCCCTTATCCCATCATATCTCACAATAGAAGCACAATATTGACAATTAACTTTTGCTGAAGTACAATTTCTACATGTTTTCTTACTCTCATGAAAATCAGTTAGTGGTTTTAGAGAATCACACCTATTACATTTTCTAGTCAAAGCTTTATTTGTATTATTTTAAAGATTATTAGCATTAACATTTAGATTAGGATTAAGAATAGGATTAGGATTGGGATTAGGAATTGGATTAACATTTGGATTTGGATTTGGATTAATATTTGGATTTGGAATCAGCGAAGCTGCTACGCAGTTTGGATTTGCATTTGGATTAGGATTTGTATTAGCATTTGGATTTGGATTAGGATTAGGATTAGAATGAGAAGTGGAATTGGAATTAGAGTTAAGACAATTTGTTTGTACCCGCGACCTGTGAAACGAATTCATTGATGCAAATTCCACTCAGTGATTGTTCTCCGCATACACATTTACTAATTTCATCCTTATGTTCTTTTTTATAATGAAAAGCTAAAGTAAAAGGAGTTCCGCATTTATAGTTACACTCTAAACATTTTATAACCATTATTTATAACAGGCCAACTTTCAAATTATATAATCCTATATCTAATTTATATTATCTTATAACTAAATCAAAAATCTCAATTAATAATTATCTTTTTCCAGTTCCGGTTTATAACTAGCTATAATTTTAATTAAACCCCGAGTAAAATCTTTAGAGAAGGCAAACTTAGCTGACGTTTCCATACCTAGCTTATTAAGAGTATTAAGAGTATTCATTACTCAATTTGGCTTTATCTCCAACAAAATTTATAATATCTTTAAATTTTTGATTATTCATATATAGATTGTTTAAGTGAGCTCTCCCCTTTTTGTTTAATGCACCAGTTTCTTTATTTATATATTCGTCTATGAATGGAGACCACCTCTGGCTAGTTAACTTAGTTTCCCGCTGCTTATATTCTTTATCTTTGTCTTTATCATTGATATAATCAACACCCCAACCATGATTGATTAATGCATTTGTTCTATTTAACACACCACTTGTAGCAATTGCTACAGGACCAGCAGTTTGCATTATAGTATCAGGGCCCCACCCGTTTTGTTTCACAAAATGATATCCCGAAAAAGCTATACCCACACCCCAAATTATGTTTGATAGTTTCTTTAAACCATCGGCTTTAATTATTTCTTTTGTTAGAACATCATTCTATCATACTGAATCTTAATACCTCTTGAAGTAAGAAGTTTATTAAAATAGAACTGATAATTATCTGCATGAATATTATTTCTGTCTGTGGCACTATTCATTAGTGGTTTCATGTATGCTATAAATTTATTTATCTCACTATTTTCTAATTCATCTTTTAAATTAAGAGCTTTAAGGTCTATGAATCCCACTTTCCAGTCATCTATCATAGTTCTATTTCAATCAATGATAAAAAAATTTTCCCCGATCTTATATTTAAACATGACATAACGAAGTTCATCAGCTGTTCCAATTGTACAATTATAGTAGTCACTATTTAACTCTTGAATGATTTCCTAGAACTTATGTTCACATTTATATATTTCATAAAAATTTTGAAATAGATCAGGCCCATTAAAAGTTGTAATATAAATAGTATCACAGCTCATTCTAGCTAAATTAATTAATTGGGCTGGTTTATGACACAATGCAATCATTTGAATATTTTTGTCTTCCTTCTGTGAAATAATAAGCTATAGCCTTTTTTAACTTATCACCCATATCATTAAGAACAATTACACTATATCGGAACTTAGGCATATTATCTGGTTTGATCATATTTATATCAGACATATTGAATCCGGTATAGGGATTACCAGTTTCCGAATCAATCCAATCTCTTTCATCTTTACATACTTTGACTATGGACCTCCGGTCATGGAACTTCATCCTTCCGTGAAACGGCTTCGCCGATGCTGCGCCATGTTCCACCGTATTTTTTACCCTGCTTTACCATTGACATTGACATTATCATTGACATCTGCGAAGCAGGTTCCCTGATTGACATTATCATTGACATCTGGGAAGCAGGTTTCCTGATTGACATTATCATTGACATTGACATTGACATTATCATTGACCTTGTCATTGACATTATTATCTGCGTAGCAGGTTTCATGATTGACATTGGCATTATCATTACCATTGACATTATCACTATCTTGATCCTGATACAACTTTAAGTATTGTCTAACCAAATAAGTCTTCCCTAAACCACTCGCACCATAAACAAAGTACGGCTCTTGGTGCAGTTTCGTTGCATTTTCGTGCGTTTCAGGCCATGAAACGAACGAAAAGTGCAATGAAATTGCACCAATCGTCGTAATTTGTTACATAAATATTGGGAAGGTTCCCAATATTTATGTAACAAATTACGACGATTGGTGCAATTTTGTTGCATTTTGTTACATAAATATTGGGAACCTTCCCAATATTTATGTAACAAAGTACGACGATTGGTGCGCTTTCGTTCCATTTTTCGTGCGTTGCAGGCCTTGAAAACGCACGAAAAATGCAACAAAATTGCACCAATCGTCGTAACTTGGTACATAAATTTTGGGAACGTTCCCAATATTTATGTAACAAAGTACGAAGATTGGTGCAATTTCATTGCAATTTCGTTCGTTTCATGGCCTGAAACGCACGAAAAATGCAACAAAATACACCAATCGTCGTACTTTGTTACATAAATATTGGGACCGTTCCCAATATTTGTAACAAAGTACGACGAAAAATGCAACAAAATACACCAATCGTCGTACTTTGTTACATAAATATTGGGACCGTTCCCAATATTTGTAACAAAGTACGACGATTGGTGCAATTTCGTTGAATTTTTTGTTCGTTTCAGGCCCTGAAACGCACGAAAAATGCAACGAAATTGCACTAATCGTCATACTTTGTTACATAAATATTGGGAACGTTCACAATATTTACGTAACAAAGTACGACGATTGGTGCAATTTCGTTGAATTTTTTGTTCGTTTCAGGCCCTGAAACGCACGAAAAATGCAACGAAAGTGCACCATTCGTCGTACATTGTTACATAAATATTGGGAACGTTCACAATATTTATGTAACAAAGTACGACAATTGATGCAATTTCGTTGCTTTTTTCGTGCGTTTCAGGGCCTGAAACGCACGAAAAATGCAACGAAATTGCACTAAGCGTCGTACTTTGTTACATAAATATTGGGAACGCTCCCAATTTTTATGTAACGAAGTACGACGATTGGTGCAATTTCGTTGCATTTTTCGTGCGTTTCAGGGCCTGAAACGCACGCAAAATGCAACGAAATTGTGCAAATCGTCGAAATTTGTTACATAAATTTTGAGAACGTTCCCAATATTTATTTAACAAAGTACGGCGATTGGTGCAATTTCGTTGCGTTTTTCCTGCGTATCGGGCCCTGAAACGCACGAAAAAGGCAACCAAATTGCACCCATCGTCGTACTTTGTTACATAAATATTGGGAAAGTTCCCAATATTTATGTAACAAAAAATGACAACTGGTGCCATTTCGTTGCATTTTTCGTGCATTTCAGGGCCTGAAACGCACGCAAAATGCAACGAAATTGTGCAAATCGTCGAAATTTGTTACATAAATTTTGAGAACGTTCCCAATATTTATTTAACAAAGTACGGCGATTGGTGCAATTTCGTTGCGTTTTTCCTGCGTATCGGGCCCTGAAACGCACGAAAAAGGCAACCAAATTGCACCAATCGTCGTAATTTTGCTACATAAATTTTGGGAACGTTCCCAATATTTATGTAACAAAGTACGACGATTAGTGCACTTTTGTTGCATTTTTCGTGCGTTCCAGGGCTTGAAACGCACGAAAAATGCAACGAAATTGAACCAATTGTCGTACTTTGTTACATAAATTTTGGGAACGTTCCCAATTTTTTTGTAACAAATTACGACGATTGATGCAATTTCGTTGCATTTTTCGATCGTTTCAGGACCTCAAACGCACGAAAAATGCAACGAAATTGCACCAATCGTTGTAATTTGCTACGAAAATATTGGGAACGTTCCCAATATTTACGCAACAAAATACGACGATTTGTGCAATTTCGTTGCTTTTTTTGTTCGTTTTAGGACCTGAAACGCACGAAAATTGCAACGAAATTGCTTCAATCGTCCTACTTTGTTACATAAATACTGGGAACGTTCACAATACTTACGCAACAAAGTACGACGATTTGTGCAATTTCGTTGCTTTTTTTGTTCGTTTTAGGACCTGAAACGCACGAAAATTGCAACAAAATTGCACCAATCGTCGTAACTTGGTACATAAATTTTGGGAACGTTCCCAATATTTATGTAACAAAGTACGAAGATTGGTGCAATTTCATTGCAATTTCGTTCGTTTCATGGCCTGAAAAGCACGAAAAATGCAACGAAATTGCACCAATCGTCCTGCTTTGCTACATAAATGTTGGGAACGTTCCCATTAATTATGTAACAAAGTACGACGATTGGTGCAATTTCACTGCATTTTTCGTGCGTTTCAGGCCCTGAAACGCACGAAAAATGCAACGAAATACACCAATCGTCGTACTTTGTTACATAAATATTGGGACCGTTCCCAATATTTGTAACAAAGTACGACGATTGAATTTCGTTGAATTTTTTTGTTCGTTTCAGGCCCTGAAACGCACGAAAAATGCAACGAAATTGCACTAATCGTCATACTTTGTTACATAAATATTGGGAACGTTCACATTATTTGCGTAACAAAGTACGACGAATGGTGCAATTTCGTTGCATTTTTCGTGCGTTTCAGGGCCTGAAACGCACGAAAAATGCAACGAAATTGCACTAATCGTCGTACTTTGTTACATAAATATTGGGAACGTTCACAATATTTATGTAACAAAGTACGACGATTGGTGCAATTTCGTTGAATTTTTTGTTCGTTTCAGGCCCTGAAACGCACGAAAAATGCAACGAAAGTGCACCATTCGTCGTACATTGTTACATAAATATTGGGAACGTTCACAGTATCTATGCAACAAAGTACAATTGATGCAATTTCGTTGCTTTTTTCGTGCGTTTCAGGGCCTGAAACGCACGAAAAATGCAACGAAATTGCACCAATCGTCGTACTTTGTTACATAAATATTGGGAACGCTCCCAATTTTTATGTAACGAAGTACGACGATTGGTGCAATTTCGTTGCATTTTTCGTGCGTTTCAGGCCCTGAAACGTACGAAAAATGCAACGAAATTGCACCCATCGTCGTACTTTGTTACATAAATGTTGGGAAAGTTCCCAATGTTTATGTAACAAAAAAATGACAACTGGTGCAATTTCGTTGCATTTTTCGTGCATTTCAGGGCCTGAAACGCACGCAAAATGCAACGAAATTGTGCAAATCGTCGAAATTTGTTACATAAATTTTGAGAACGTTCCCAAAATTTATTTAACAAAGTACGGCGATTGGTGCAATTTCGTTGCGTTTTTCCTGCGTATCGGGCCCTGAAACGCACGAAAAAGGCAACCAAATTGCACCAATCGTCGTAATTTTGCTACATAAATTTTGGGAACGTTCCCAATATTTATGTAACAAAGTACGACGATTGGTGCACTTTTGTTGCATTTTTCGTGCGTTCCAGGGCTTGAAACGCACGAAAAATGCAACGAAATTGAACCAATTGTCGTACTTTGTTACATAAATTTTGGGAACGTTCCCAATTTTTATGTAACAAATTACGACGATTGATGCAATTTCGTTGCAATTTTCGTTCGTTTCAGGACCTCAAACGCACGAAAAATGCAACGAAATTGCACCAATCGTTGTAATTTGCTACGAAAATATTGGGAACGTTCCCAATATTTACGCAACAAAGTACGACGATTTGTGCAATTTCGTTGCTTTTTTTGTTCGTTTTAGG
>NW_027450377.1:40000-62904 GCF_964194025.1 Convolutriloba macropyga | reverse complement strand
TTTGGTTGTTTGCGTGCTTATGTGTTTCTTTGGATGTGCATGTTTGTGCGTCTATATATATGTATATATATATATATATATATATATATATATATGTATAGTAATATATATATATATATATATATATATATATATATATATATATCTATGTATAGTAATATATATATCTATATATATATATATATATATATATATATATATATATGTATAGATAATTTTTTGTATGGATCCGTATGTTACAGTTATCTTAACTTCTTAGTTCAACTTCTATGGGAGACAAAAGGATAAAGTCAAACCTACCTCAACCATTAACGTGAAATTTAGGAAAATTACAAGGTCAATTTAAAATAACAAATAACTTAGGTAAATCTTCAGGTAGTCCCGCCCTGTAAGGAAAAATTTATTTTTATTTAGTTTATATAAAGAACTTATCAGGGTTTTGGAAATCAAATTTAAGAAAATGTGTTGTGCCCTAACGTAAAATGACTTGAATTGATAATATTAAATTTTTTTATTCGTTATTTTAGAAAAAAAAAGTTTGTGTGAAAAGTCACAAACTACTCTAGAGCAGTGATAGTATGGGCATTAAAGCCGAATCTTTAGACGCTCTCACTTTAAAAAAAGTCAGGAAAATAAGAAAAAAGAAAGCACAAAACTAATTTTGAGCGGAAGATTAGCAAGTGTGTAATATGAAAAAATTATGTGGGCTAGTGTTCGACAACCCCCAGTCCCTCTTAATGGGTGCAATATGTTCCATATACCTGTATTTAACATGCAAATCTATTCTGTTAGTAAGCAGACCTAACAAAATCTTACCTTTATTATTTTCACCCCTACCCAATAAGGGTGATTTGGTACCGCCATTTGACTGCATTTCGGCTAGAATTTGAACTAGATTATTATTAAAATATAACTTAAAGGTCTCAGAAGCCTGGCGTGAATGTATCCTTCTGTCTTTTACTTTGCTACAGAATTTGACAAGTTTATCATGCATAATAACATGGTGCTCAATATATCGGTACTCTAAGTAACTGTTCATTTTGTAAAAGATAAGTTTCAGCAATTATTTGCTTGAGAGCCACCAAGTGATTAAATTAAAATCCAAATTGCTTAAAAGGGGCAAGGTCAAGAACATGCCGTTAAACAAACAAAAATTAAAGTAATAGATTTAAAAGAAGCAAACCTTCGGACCGGAAACCAATCAATGATTGTAATTTATACTTTTATTCGCAGCAAACTTAACCAGTGATAATTAAAATCTATAAAGATAGAACCCAAGTAGAGGTGCTGGCACTATTCTTGCGCCCATTTGAGTGGGCGGCCCGTTAATTCTGCATAACCCTGAGATGGCATGATTTTCAACGACTTACTATACAATTTTTGAACTTACGATATTTGATTTTACGAGACAGTGTGCTGTTTGATTTTTTACTTACGATTTTTTGTTTGTTCTGTAGCTCATTTTGTTTTTTTATTTATATAGAAAACTGGAAGGGAATTTTTCTAGGGCTTAATCTTGGTTTCAGTCTTTGAACTCTGAAACTTCCACTGAAATGGTTATCCATTTGTTCTTGCGGGAACAATTGTTTATTTCATTAAAAGATAATATGTTTTCCTTGTTGAGTTCTTTGTTTGTCATTTCAATCAGCAGTTGGGTACCTGCGTGTGGTTGGTTTCTCAAATATCATAAAATGGCCTGATTCTATGGCTGAATTTTCAACGACTTAAATACAATTTGCCTAAAAGAGTGCATAATGTACTCAAAAGTTTTTGAATCAAAGTTCCCATTTTAGTTGCGGTAAATGTGGGTCTTTAAATTCAAACGGAGTGTTCTATAAAATCTTATTTGAAATAATTGTTTAATATCGATGCATTTCGAAAAGATTTTTATTGAATTGAGTATATTTAATATTATTAGTGTATATATTTATAAATATAACTTCCAGAGATTCTTTTTCGTTAATTACATAACAATAAGAACGTACATTTCTTTTCTGGTTCAGATATTCGAAACTGTTGTTGGACACGATCCTGAATAAATTTTGTTCAAATATACATCAAATTATCCCCTGGTGTAGAAAAGAGCCCAATGTGTATGTGGTGGTTTACCGAAACATTGAAACTCACAAAATTAATTAAATAGACCTTAAAAAACTTAAATCTTGATAAACCGATAATTTCTATGAAACGATAGACGACCACGAGAAACGTGCTCTCCCCACCCCCACAGATAGATATCTTGGAATCACATTTACCTATAACAATTGATAGTGCTTCAGAAATATGACAATTATAGCGGCTCAGATGGCTGCACAAATCCGCCCCGAATGAGGTCCAGACGGAAGCAAGTATGTCCAGATCGTCCCAGACGGAACGTGCTTATGTCCAGACTTTCGTGCGTCCACCAGACTTCGTGCGTTCAATAGAATTTCGTGCGTTCGTGTCCAGACTTTCGTGCGTTCACCTGACTTTTTTATGCGCTCATGTTCAGACTTTCGTGCGTTTTTTATGTTTCCAGACTATGTAATTTTGAACGCACGACGCCCCCCTCGTGCGTTCATCTTCGGTCTGGGCATACTTGCTTCCGTCTGGGACCTCAGCCTGGGATAAATGCTGATCTGATGTTTGATCAACAGTGATACGTTTCTGATTTTTTCGGAGCAGCTATGAAACGCAGCTAGGTATTCTACATCAGCTGGGACAAAGATAGGGTCATAGCTGAAACGGCACTCAAAAAACTGTTTTCAAAATTCAATCCGCCATGTGCAACCATTAGGGACTGACTCATCTTACAAAAATAGTCGAAAGTGTCATTAGTCTAATTTTCGTACACAAATTGTTGGAAATGCATGGATCGACAGATGAGATCAAAAATACCAACATCAAATACCAATATCAATATCAATACCAATACCAATACCAATATCAATACCAATATCAAAAATACCAATATGTACTCAGTAGACAAAAATAATAACATTTGATAGCGGCGTCCAACGATCGCCAGGGTCTCAGTTTTTAGATGTCTAATTCTGATAGGATATGCAAAATGATGATCCCACCAATATTTACCACAGTGGAAACAGTGCAGTGGGCACGCTCAAAGTATACCAAAGAAATTTATTGATATCTACGACTCAAGGAGCTTGATTGATTGTAGGCGAAGACGTTAAGATGCCTGAATACAACTTGGCATGCTTCAATTTTTTTTCGTCATAGAACCGGTCTTGTGAGGTCAGTATTCGTTGAAATAGCGGCAACTAATATGGAGCGACCGTCAGTCAAGCAAGTTTTTTTAAGAAATGATTTTCCAGAACATGTTGGCAGAAAACTCATGAAATTGCTTAGTTAGATCCGAGATGGGCTGAATTTTGATACTTTGATATTTTCTATAAATTGAAAAAATCAACTTCGAAGAACGCATAAGTTTTTTGTTTAAAGTGTTTTTTTTCTAAAATGTAAACTCTTTGTCTGATGTTGTTAGTAGCGCTTGTTTAGAGCTAAGCTCAAAGTCACTAATTAAGTGTAGGAATCTGATACTTTTAAGCCAGCAAAAACACTGGCTAACTTTGACATAAATTGAATTAACATTTAAAGACCTATTTGATGTTATTTTGACATTATTTGTTTGATTGACGTCCAAATAATGCTAAGTATGACGTTATCTCCATTTTTCTGATCACTTGATATTCGTTCCTTCTTATGACTCGAAAAATTTATAGTAGATGCAATACCGCAGCTATTTTTCAGTTTTGTGTATTTAAGAATTTCGCCCTGTTTGATATACAAACACACCACAAGCGTTTTTTATACGTGTTTCTCTTTTTTTGCTATGTTTTTCTAATCAGTTGAAATATTAAAGTGATGCTGATCAGCTGGTTACAAAATTTTTAATTAAGTAAAGGCAAACACTCATGAAGTTTGGGAATTTTTCTACATGTTATTTCTGAAATTTTTTGAAATCTTGATTACAATTGGATGTTATTTGAGTTGCAAAGATTGGGCGCGAGGAAACACAGAGACTGCATGTTGGAAGTCACTTCACCAAGAGCGCGGTTCTTTGGGCTAAATAGAAAAAACTCACAGGGAGATTTTGGCGACTTACAGTTTTTTGCGTTGTATTTGGTCTATTCCAACCTAACTATTTTTGGAGTGATGAGAGAAGTGGTCTGTAGTAAACCTATGAAACAAACCTCTTCTTTAACCATTTGTTGATTATTAAAACTTTGGGCCACACCTGGCCATAGTTGCGGAAATATAATGAGTCGATAACGGAGCTTTGGCATCTTCGTGAGATGGTACCTGATAGCCGCAAAATATCACGGGCCAGCTGTCGCAGCATGGTTTGGCCTGTTTAGACACGAAGAATGGTCTGACAGGTCATCAGAGCCGAAATAATTTTTTTCGATCGTATACTGAAAATAATATTTTTCATCGCTTTTTTCATGACGTATTTTTCATTGGTAAATTTGTCTCATTCGAGAGTTAAAAACGGATGTGAAAATCTTTTATTCTTCATATTTATTCGTAAGAATGTGTATTTGGAGCTGTTCACAGCAAAGTTGTGCTCTTCTTGTTTTTTTTTGCAATGAAACCAAATATCCGCGAAACTTTAGCTTAAAGCCTTCTAAATTGTATATAATACAACAAGGCCAAATTTTCCTTTCCTCCGTTCATAAATTCATTTTCATTGTTTGCAACTCCGTGAAGGCGTATTGTGAGTTTTTAGATCCAATTTGAATTAGACTGGCAACATTAGGCTGTCAACATCAATTAGACTGGCAACATCATCGTTTTTTCGAAAAGCATTCAGTATACAAAAGGCATATTCAATCATAAAGATGTGTTCATCTTAGTTCAAAATAGCAGAGGCAAGATTTTACCTATCCAAAGAGATAAAATGGTTAAGCTACGGTAACATTTCCAGAAAAATCTGACAATGGGTTACCATGGTATTTGGCATAAACTTTCTAGTTTGGCAACTTAAGCAATCTTGTGTCGGGATTTTTATCCGGTATTTAGCTTTTGCAACAAAAATAGTTTTCAATGATGCTCTAAGAATTTGTTCTTGGTGACATGAACATCAAAATCTTGAAAATGAGCTGTGTAAAAACTGTTTATGGTATCGCTGTTGGTTGATATTTTGTTTTTCCCTTGAGCAGAGAAAGCCATACTCTTCATTTAAATTTCACTATTGTAGTTTGAAATGTTTTTTGTGATATTTATAAAGTTTTACAGAATAATGAATTTGTTTGGTTTCTAGCCTTTAAAAAGTTCAAGATTTTTTTGCCAGTATCATTATTAAAAATAAGACATCCTCTTGTGTATTTTCTTCATAGAAATAATTTCTCCCGCTAATTGTTAGTTTTTGACGGTTTTGAATGCTTCTATGCGCTAAGCGTTTTTAGCAGCCAAGTGGTCGATTTTTCTCTCTGGTGTTTTTGATATTTGTAGTTTTAAAATTCATAGTACAGAAAATTTCTACAACTTAAATGTTAATTTTCCTTTTTCTCTTCTTGAAAAAAAAAATTTTTCTTTCTTTTAGCTGTACTTTTAGTTGATGTGCCTTCTAGTCAAATGGAATAACTTAAGTTTTTCTATTAAAATTCTCGGATAAAATTTCAGGAAGATTTTCAGTTTTTTATCAATGAGGAGCTGTCTAGCGGTCATTAAAGGTCAGAAAACTTATAGCCGCTTCAATCATTGTAGATATACCAACGTGGCGCTATAATTTCGTGGGGGGGATATAATGATAAAGACCCGAATTTTTTCCCTTACTAATTTTTTTAACGTGATGAAATTTGAATTTTGTCTCCATTGCTATTTCTTTTGATTTTTCTATTATGCTCCTAAAAGAAAAGTGTGTTTTCTAAAAACTTAGATTTTTTTCCGTTTCTGCTTTTAAGTGACTTTGTGCTGCAGATAGCAACGGTTGTTTTAAAACGTCAACGTTGTTTCAGCTGTAAGAATCTGAATACTGCAATAATTGTCACCGCACTCGCACTGTTTATCTGGCTAGTCAGATCGGAATCAATAGGTCTCACCCAAAAAAACACCCAGTACATTGATCGGTATATATATATATATATATATATATATATATAAATATAATTTATGTACAACCAGAGGAGAAACAAGTTAAACACACAGTAGTAAGAAATTGAGTAAAAAAAAATGAATTTGATTAGTTCTGGTTAAGACTGAATGAGATTAGGATGCCTCAATACAACTTGGGACGTGTCAAATTGTGTTTTCATAGAAACGGTCTTGTGAGCACAGTATTGGTTGAAGTAGCGGCAACTAATATGAAGCGACCGTCAGTCGAGCAAGTTTATTAAGAAATCATTTTCCAGAACATGTTGGCAGAAAACCCTTAAACTCATGAAATTGCTGAGTTGGATCCGAGTTGGGCTGACTTTTGTTACTTTAATATTTTCCATAAATCGAAAAAATGAACTTCGAAAAACGTATAAATTTTTCAATGAAAGTATTTTTTTCTAAAATGTAAATTCCTTGCCTGATTTTGTTAGTAGTAAATCGAAAGGAGAAATTCTGCAACTCAAATTCCCCCAAGAGCCACCTAAAAGAACAAACAATATCACACGTCAAGTAATACAGCAATAGAAAGATAACTCCGCTCTTTATCTGGTGCCCAAGTCATCTGGGGATAGACGGATGCGAAAACGCTGACAAACGGACAGACCAGGGGAATAAATTGGAACAGACTGCCAAACATCCCCATGAACCGCAAAGAAACCAACAGTAGGCAACTGAAGGAGGAGACACCAAAAAGAAAAGGCTTAGACGAAAACCCCGGCCAAAAGGAGCGACTGAAAATTAGTAGGCTGTATTCTAGCCATCATTAGGCACTACGATACTTCAGATACAGGACAGGAAAATGCGAGACAGAACAGTGCAGAGGATGCGAGGAGGGACCAGAAACGTTTGAACATATCCTGCTATGACCCCTGTACTAGACGACGTCAGACAAAAATTGCCTTGTGCTAAATTGCCCTGTACTAGACGACGTCAGACAAAAACAACCAGACTGGAGTAATACTTGGAAAAATTCAAACATAGCGTTTAATCTCTGGGACAGCTGGATCGGGAGAGCGGGCCCCGATTAACAAACACACACACACACACACACACACACACACACACACACACACACACACACACACACACACACACACACACACACACACAGACACACACACACACACACACACACACACACACACACGCAGAAGCAGGGTCAACAGTAGCCTCAAGCTTCATTGCACGAAGAAGTGTCCCTCAAACCGTTTCGGTTGATACGTTTCTGATTTTTCGGAGCAGCTAAAAAACGCGAATTTTTTAAACTCGCAAATTATTCAAATTACTTAGAAAACGCAAACATCAGCTGGGACAAAGATAGGGTCATAGCTGGAACGGCACTCAAAAATTGGTTTTCAAATTTCAATCCACCATGTGCACTCATAGGGGACTGACTCATTATAAAAAAATAGTCAGATCACAGATGACAACATGTACTGAATAGACTAAAATATTAACATTTGATAGCAGCATCCAACGATCGCTAGGGTCTCAGTTTTCACATGTCTTATTTTGATAGGATATGCAAATAATGATCCCAACAATATTTACCTCCAAGAAATTTAATAAAATATACAATTCCAGAAGCCTAATTGAATTGTGGGTGAAGACATTAAGATGCCTGAATACCACTTGAGACGTGTCAAACTTTTTTTTTTCATAGAACTGGTCTTTTGTGATCAGTATTTGCTGAAATAGCGCAACTAATATGAAGCGACTGTCAGTCAAGCAAGTTTTTTTTTTGTGTTTTCATGTTGGCAGAAAACCCTTAAACTCATGAAAATACTTAGTTTGATCTGAATTGGGCTGAATTTTGATACTTTGATATTTTCCATAAATTGAAAAAATTAATTTTTATATTTATATAATATTTATTTTGACAAAAGTTATATTCTTTGCCTGATTTTGCTAGGAGCGTTTGTTTTGATTTAAGCTCAAAGCACTAAATAAGTGTAGAAATTTGATACTTTTAAGCCATCAAAACACTAGCTAAATTTGACATAGATTGTATTAATATCCTATTCGATGTTATTTTGACATTATTTGTTTGATTAACGTCCAACTAATGCTAACTATGTCGTTCCATTTTTCTGTCTACTGACATTCAATTCTTCTTATGACTCTGAGAAAACCACAGTAGATGCAATACCACTGCTTTTTTTCAGACTTGTTTATTTAAAAATTATGCCCTGTTTGCTATACAAACAAACAACAAGCGTTTTCATACGTTTTTCTCTTTTTTGGTATATTTTTCTAATCAGTTGAAACTTTGAAATGAGGCTGATCGGCTGGTTATTCAAATTGTTTAATTAAGTAAAGGCAAACACTCATGAAAATTGGAATTTCTTCTACCTGTTTTTTTTTGAAACTTTGGAATTACAATTGGGTGTTATTTCAGTTGCCAAGATTGGGCGCGAGAAAACACAGAGACTGAAGGTCGGAAGTCACTTTACCTAGAGCGTGGTTCCATGGGCCAAGTAGAAAAAAACTCATAGGGAGATCTTGGCGATTTACAGTTTTTTTCGTTGTATTTGGTCTATTCCAACCTAGCTATTTTTGGAGTGATGGGAGAAGTAGTCTGTAGTAAACCTATGAAACAAATCTCTTATTTTACAACTTGTTGATTATTGAGACTTTGTTCCACACTTGGCCATAATTGCGGAAATATAATAACGCGATAACGCAATCGTTGCATCTTCGTCAGATGGTACGTGATAGCCGCAAAATATCACGCGCCAGCTGTCGCAGCATGGTTTGAACTGTTTACACCCAAAGATTGGTCTGACAGGTCATCAGAGCCTAAATAATCTTTTTGAATCTCATACTGAAAATTATATTTTCCTCGCTTTTTTTCACGACGTATTTTTCATAGGGAAATTTGTCTCAATTGAGAGCTAAAAACGGATGAGATAATTTTTATTCTTCATAATCATTCGTTAGAATGTGTCTTCGGAGCTGTTTGCAGCAAAGCTGTGCTTTTCTTGTTGTTGTTTCCAGTTAAACCAATTACCGCGAAACGTAAGCTTAAAGCCTTCTAAATTGAATAAAATATACAAGGCCGTTCATAAATTCTTTTTCATTGTTTGCAACCTGTGAAAGTGTATTGTGATTTTATAGATCCGATTTAGTAGAGGGTTTTGTTTCTCCATCTCTTCTGGACACTGAGGTAGCTTGGATTCATGATCTCATCTACATTTCCGCTCTATCGGAGCATAGACATGTTTTCAGAAAACAACAATTAGAATAACTTCCGCTCTATCCGAGCATAGACAAGTTTCCATAGCAGATCAAATAGGATATCTTCTGTCTTCTCCAAGAATATATACGATCACAAAGTAGAACAATTGACAAAACATCAGAAGCAGAGGGTCTTGTTTCTCCACAACTTCTGGAAACAGATATACCTTGGATTCATGATATCATCGAGAAACAACCGATTTTCAACCATATAATTCATATTTCGATTAGATTCGCAACATCATCGTATTTTCGAGAAGCATTCAGTTTACCAAATGAAACCTCAATCACAAAGATGTGTTCATCATAGTTCAAAATAGCAGAGGCAAGATTTTACTTATCCAATGAGATAAAATGGTTAAGCTACGGTAACATTCCAGAAAAATCTGACAATGGGTTACCATGATATTTGGCATAAACTTTCTAGTTTGGCACTTTTAAGCCATCTTGTGTCGGGATTTTCATCCGATATTTAGCTTTTGTAACAAAAATAGTTTCCAGTGATGTTCTAAGAGTTTGTTCTCGGTGGCGCGAACATCAACATCTTAAATATGAGCTTTATAAAAACTGTTTATGGTATCGCTGTTGGTAGATATTTCATTTTTCCCTTGAGCAGAGAAAGCCATACTCTCTTCAATTAAAATTAAATCTTAAAATTCGCTATAGTAGTTTGAAAAGTTTTTTGTGCTTTTTCCGAAGTATTACAGAATAATATATTACTTTGTTTGTTTTCTAGCCTTCAAAAAAGTTCAAGATTCTTTTGCCAGTATAATTATTAAAATTTGACACCCTCCTGTGTATTTTCTTCATAAAAATCGTTTTTCCCGCTAATTGTTAGTTTTGACGGTTTTTAATGCTTCTATGCGCTAAACGTTTTTAGCAACCAAGTTGTCGATTTTTCTCTCTTGAGTTTTTGATACTTGTAGTTTTAAAATTCTTAGTACCGAAAGTGTCTACAGTTTAAATGATAATTTTCCTTTTTCTCTTTTCTTGGAAAATAGAAAAATAATTTTTCTTCTTTTTTCGCTGTACTTTTTAGTTGATGTGCCTTCTAGTCCATTGGAGTAACTCAAGTTTTTCTATTAAAATTCTTGGATAAAATTTCAGGAAATTTTTCAACTTTTGGTTATCAATGAGTTATCCAGCGGTCATTTGTGGTCAGAAAATTAATAGCTGCTCCAATCCTTGTAGATATACCAACGTGGGGCTATAATTTCGTGGGGGGAGATATAATGATAAAGAGCCGATTTTTTCCTTACTAATCTTTTTCACGTGATGAAATTTGAGTTTTGTCTCCATTGCTATTTCTTTTGATTTTTCTCTTATGCTTTTAAAAGTAATGTATGTGTGTTCTAAAAGTTCATATTTTTCTACGGTTTCTGCTTCTACACTTTGTCTTGCGGATGGCAACGGTTGTTTTGAACCGTCAGCGCTGTTTCAGCCGTATAACTCTGATACAATGACTGTTACCGCACTAGCACTGTTTATCTGGACAGTCAGATTGGAATCAATAGGTCTCGCCCAATAAAACAACCAGTACATTGACCTATATATATATATATATATATATATATATATATATATATATATATATAAACATATACACACCCACACACACACATATATATATATATATATATATATATATATATATATATATGTATATATATATATATATATATATATATATATATACATATATATATGTACAATTATATATGACATATATATATATATATATATATATATATATATATGTGTATATTTATATATATGAATATATATATATATATATATATATATATATATATATATATTTATAAACCAGAGGTGAAAAAAGTTATATACACAGTAAGAAGAGATTGAGTTCATAGAAAAATGAATTTGAGTAGTTCCTATTAAGATTGAATGTTCTATCTAACTGTAATAATAGACTTCTTCTGTTTCAGGTGCACTCAGTCATTTCAAGTATCATGGAGGACTTCTGCTGGCTGAACTTGACATATACAAAATATATTGGCTCTGTTCGATTGCTACCATCGAGTAGATTGTGTGAAAGGCTTGCGACAATTTCTTCAGGTAATTATGATAGATAAAACACAAAAAAAATGAAATAGAATAGGAAAATATGACAAGTTCGATGAGAGATGGTGGGCTGGAAACCACTCGTGCTGATGGTTTGGTTCTTCTGGGTAAAAGTTCACTGCACTAAGTTGACTTCTGTAGCTGCTGGTTTTTCGTTTCAATGCTTCCTGCTTTCAATGTTCAAATTGTCGCGAAATTAAAATGGAGATCGACAAATTCATTCGAACGGTTTCGAACCAAATCGCCCAGTTCTGATTTTGTCTTAGCGCACCGCGCTAAGTTTCATTTACGCTGATACATAAATTCAGCTTTTCAAATAAATTAGTTTTCACTCCGTTGCAATTAAATCTGGGGCTTAGATCACTGACCCTGATTGCAAATAATCCTTTTTCAATGTTGAAATCGAATTGAGGAGAAAAATGAAGAAATATTTAAGTTAAGCATAAAAAGTGGGAGAAAAAAATTGTTGTTTTTGACTTGAAAAGGCACTAAAATGAAACCGACAAAGTAAATAAATCAATTAAAAAGCTACGCTAACCTTATTCATAAACCATTGAGATCAAACCACGCGCAGCACAATTGTGAATGTTTTTGTTTGTTTTTTTTAATCTGACAGATCTTTTTGTAATATTCAGTGGAGTGCTGAGGGAAAAAAATAATTACAAAGCAAAGTAGAAATAAAAGGCATCGAAAAGAGAAGGCTCAAATGTTGGTCATTAATTACGCAAAAAATATTGATGATAGCTGTGATCTGTTCAGCGCCGAATTGAATCGGAGAACTGCTGGCTGAACAGATAAAGAGAACAAATCAGATGGACAGAAAATGACAAATATTGAATTGTATCTGGCCACCAATTGACTAGGCGAGTTGTTGTCCAATTACTCTTAACAAGTGTGATTGTTCTGTTGTAGTTCTTGTAGCATAGCAGAAAGGAAACATTAAATAATGTTGGAAGTAACTGAGTTGGACTCAAACCGCGGTCGGAGGAAAAGAATAATTTTTCGTCTGTTAATTCTTCTACCGTTTGTTGACCACTGCGCCATTTTCATTTTCTTCGAAAACTTTGAAATTTGTCAGATGTTTATTGAACGCAAGAACCACCTCTATGAAATAAGTTTAAATTTACTGGAGTTGGACTCGAAGCGTAGTTGTGTGTAGTTTATTCAACCATTTTTGTGCTCTTCGCAGCTGTGCCATTCCACAACAATTTGTGTTTATTCAACTGCCAGCGTTTTAAGCGTTTCATTTGCACTATTTGTTTCTCAGTTTTTCAGTTAGTTGTTGTACTTAGTTTTTTGATCCCTTACTTTTCCTTTTTGTGTTCTCATTTCTCGCTTTTCAAATGACATTGAACCCATTTCTGTTGTTTCAAAGACTAAGTTCCCTGAATTTCCGAGACTGAACTGGGATTGATCCTCATTTGGTTTGGTTGATCCCTTTATTCAGCAGTCATGTAGCCACTAGTCTATAGTGTATGCGACTAGAAGTTTTAATAATGGAGGTGGTCAAGAGTGCTTTTGCAGGAGATGAGTGTGCACTGTCGTCTTTTTTATATATCAGCTCTTTTACAGACAGTATATTGCGTTTTATTGCACTTTGAATATACCCGTTGACCAATTCAATCTGCATTTCCTTGTCTGGCTCCAAGTTTGCCTCTTCATTGGGTTTTTGAACCTGGTACCATCTTCGTTTTCGGAGGCAAATTCGCAGAGCTCGGTTTTGCACGTTTCGTAGTTTTTTTAACAAGAGCCTGTAAGTGATTCAGCCAGCAAGCGTTTGAGTACAGAAATAAGGGTCGGATCCAGGATTTGTAAAACAAAATTCTTTGTTCAAACTTTCTTCGTTAACGTTTAGCTTACTTAGCTTCCAGTGTTGAAATGGCGTGCTGTTCGGTCTTCTTACTAAATCTCTGCAATGTTTTTTCCACTTGAGGTGGGGAGTGAAAGTGATACCGAAGCATTTTATCAATTGGTTTTTCTTGATAGATACTATTTTATGTTGAGTTCAAGAGAAGATTTCTCTTTTGAGGGGTATTTCAAGATCAGATGATGAGTTTTATTTGGGTTTATTTTTATTTTCAGTGAGTCACATCAATCAATTATACTGTTCAAAGATGATTGGAGAAGTTTTCCAATTAATTTGGGGGATTTTGACCTGTAGTAGAGGGCAAAAAAGTCAGCGAACTGTGAGATTTGGCTTTTATTTGAGGCAATCAACTGACGTATATGGGAAAGAGAAAAAAAGAAATTAAGTTCCCTTGAGGTACTCCAGCTGTCGGGCTGCAATAACTACTGACAGTGGAAATTATCAGTGCAAGAAACGTTTCTCTGCAATAAAAATGAATTTATTCTTTTTATAACTGAATTATTTAGCCCAATTGAATTTAATTTGTGAACGAATTTAATTTCTATTTTGAGTTCTAGGCGCCATACAACATCGAATGCTTTTTCGACATCCAAGCATACCACACCAATCATTTCAGACCACTGGAAGGCTTCAATGACGTACTGAGTGAGTTTATTGAAGTCGTCTGTGGTACAGCGGTGTCCTCTGTAAGCACTCTGATTCTCGCCGAATTCAATTTGACTATCACAATGTTCCATAACTATTTTTCACAACAGTTTCACATATTTTGGCTAGGCAATTTGTAAGATTAATGGGTTGGTTGGCCTTCCATCGGTCATTGTCTTGTTTTGGTATCATTTTAATCTGTGATTATTTCCAATTAACTGGAACATACTTAGTTGCTTATGGAGCTAGGTATTAGGAGACATGCAAAGGCTTTAAAAATCTTAGGTACGTCTTTAAGCAGTTTTTAGCAAATTTTGTCTGGCGCAGGCCATGTTTTTCCGGACTTTTTCAAGATTTCATCAAATTCCTTTGCTGTAACCACAATGCCAAGCTGGTCAAAATCTTGAATTGTATTTAATTTCGCTTTGGTTTCGTTTTCAATGTTGTCGCAGAGTTCAGATGTTATTGACGAATCTTTTTCGTGAGTTTCCATTGTGTCGTTTAGCAGACGTTTGAACATTTCACCTTTTTCCTTGTCTGTGACCGCCACGCAATCTTTGTAGAAGAGTTTAAGGTATTCTGTTTTTGTTTGGGCTCGTTTTTATTCGTTACTTGTTTTATTGCTTTCCAGAAACCTTTGCTACCCCTATCAGAGGCACCGAATAAAACAATCAGTACATTGATAAACAGAAAATGATGAACCCCCAAAGAGACAGTTCCTAAGTTTTTAGGACCACGCTAAAAATTTATGGTTAATGGTGTTCAGCTGAAATGTTTTTTGTTATCAATTAGAATCTGTAAATGGAGAACTCTTAAGAGTATATATTAAAAAATGTCTACTTACAAGAAAGCATACATTATTTCAATGATGACTGGTTATTCAGTTGATAAAATTTTTGTCTGGCTACCTCAAGTGTGCGACAGACTTTGTCCTGGAACCAATTTGGTATGATACCCCCGTACACGACTCAAGATGGTCAAATCAGAGTCAACTTTGGCCTGGATGTTCTGGTACCCCTGAAAGCGAAGCAAGTCATTCTCATCAGAGCCGGTTTAGGTCGCGCACCCCATCTTGAGGTACCTTTGCGTGGCAGAAAACGTCTGTTAATGGTGAACAATAAGCCCTTTTGAATTTTGGTTTGAAGTACCTTTTTCGTTAAAAAGCACCAACCAGCAAAATTTATTATCGTAGTTTAGTTACTTTGATTTATAATTTTTGATATGTATAAGAAAAATAAACTGTATAAATCATCATTTAAAATTTGTCTGAAATTAACCAAAAACTTCATTAGGAATCGTTATTTGTTAGTCAACTCTATTGCAGTTATCAAACCGTCTTAAATCTGAGTGAATCAGCAAGACACAGCTTGCTGAAAGGATCAAACAGGCAAATCAAACATAGCTAGAAATTGCGATTAGATGACTGAGAAAACGTAAAAAATCGTATAATTTTTTCTCGGTACTAAAAAACGGTTCGATGTTTCAGATTGCTTTTGTAGAGTATGATAATAACTTGTCGAGTATTTCTTAAACAATAATGTACGAAAGGTATCTGCATGAAACAGTTAAGCTAACTGCCATCAAAGGATCACGAAAAATAACACAAATAATTTTTATGTTAAAACTAAATTTCTCAGACATCAAAGAATTTGTGAAAAGAAAAAAAGTTTTTTTTTACAAATACAGTTTTGTTTAGAATCAATATGTGCAACAGTGGCGGAAGAGTTGACGTGAAAGCAACTGGTAAGCATTTCGAGTCCCAGTGGTAGCGGAAGATATAATTAAGTTAGGCTGAAGTATTTTAAACGCGCTTTAACCGCATTCACAGAAAATCTAAACAAGAACTTTATTGAATATTCTAACTTTTAACACTGTATAACTCTGATCATACATGCTTGCGGTATGAATTTTTGTCCGGGTGGTCACACAATTAGTCCGAACGTTTAGTTGACGACAGGATAGCCATACTTAATCCTTAAAGTAAAAATTTGTAGTTGGGAACATTTCGTGATTGGGAACATTTCGTGATTGCAAAACAATGCCACTTTTTCTTGATTACACCTAACGGATCTCAAGAAACGTAGGCCATTTTATATCTTAAATTAATTCGGTTTGAGCCACTTGATAAAAAGCAAAATTATCGCTTGTAGCTGAAAAACCCGTACATTTTTTTTACTAAGACAGTTCCTAAATTTGACCAAGTCAATTTGATAAATAGTTAAAATTTATCCTCGAAATTCTTGCGAAAAACAGAAGGCGTTTACAAGCTTTTAACAGTCTTCAAAGTCTATAACAGTGCTTATAGACTCCTCTTATTTCTTAAAAGAGCTGAGATGAAAATTTTCAATGATTTAGTCACTTCTAAGATATCTGTTTTGACAGTAAAATTACTTTCTTCAGTTTCATATCAGTTAAAACTTCATTAAATTCAATTATCTTCTTGAGAACTCAGCTTTACAGGCACAGCTGACATACAATCGAGTAGTAGTCGGAGCGTCAAGTTATGATTATTATGTAAACGGACGATATTAGACCACATACGACTACGAATACAAATACTAACAGAATGACAATACCCGAAATTAAATTTTTCAAGCCGCTGCTAGAATCTGTTCCATTTTCTGCATGTTCAGAGTCATTGTCAAGATCTTCATATGACGAATTCATAGCAGCAGTTTTTCTTCGTTCTCGCGATTGTAAGAACTTTGCAATAAGACAAAATGAGGGAAGGCCAATTGTCATACAGCAACTGAAAATCCCAGCAAAATTTCCAACATCCCGAAACCCGTGCACAAAAGACGCAGGAACAAGAACGCAAACGAGTATAACCACTGTTTCTATATGTCTTCTCAAAGTCCATGTTCTTTCACCTTCTTCGAAATCGAGATTTTTGATTTTACGATAGACGTTGTCGCAATAGTAACGACATAAATATGTTCTATCCACAAATGACGTCAAAATTGAAATCATGATGGCTGCTCTAGCTAAAAAATACCATAGATTGCTTACTAATATTTAAGCACTGCTTTCTCTCACAAACCCCAATCCAATAGTTCCATGCAACACATTGTTTTTTTTCGTAAAGGGGTTTTGAAAAACAAGTCAGTTTTGAACCTAGGTCAAAAAGTGCGTCAAATTAGTCCTTTGACGTGCAGTATCTTAGACTTTATGTGGCTTATTGATGTTTTTCTCGAGTCAAAATACTCAAAATGCCAAAATACTCCAAATGTACCCATTATTTTAGCCAATTGTTAAGTTTATCACAAAGAATAATTAGCATAAAGAGACAAAGAACATTTAAAAACTAGCTCAATTGGGACTTGATAAGAGATAGAAAGTCATTAAGAGTAAAATCAGTACAAGATCAATGTTTGCTAAAGCTCAGAAAAACTGATAATTCAGGATTATTAGGTTATCAGTTTTCTTGACAGAAAATGTTACCAACCAATGCATGCAACTACACTATCTGGACTGCAGTTGAGTAAAAAATCGTCTTTGACATTAATCCCAAATGTCAAATAGCCCAACACCCCAACTAGCATAAAAGCTGAGAAGGCAAATGCGTACAACCCACCAATCACTTTGAACCACTGCCCAACTTGTCTTTTCTCGCCAACTGAATCATAACATATGATACTCATTTCGTGTGTACCCAAACCCAGTACCAAAATAGGAACAGCACCCAAAAAATACCATAAAGTTGTTTCACTTTTGGGCGTTTGCTGGCTCTCCTGAAAAGAAAATCATGCAAAGAAAGATTGGCTCATTTGGTGAAAACTTGATGAGTTTTAAGGTTCAATAAGTAAAAATATTTATATATCCCACTACTTTTTTGCGACGTATCAAGTTATAAATGGATTAAAAGGAAGCCGCATGCCGAGTGAATTATTGACTAGTGAAAGCTGTTATCTAATGTGCTTGTTTTGCATGTGAAAATAGTGTCTAGTTTCAGTTTTTTTCAGGCCATAAAAATTTGTAGTGAAGCGAAAAGCTATTGTAAGAATTGAGCATTTTATCAACGCCAAAAGTTGGATTTGAAGTTTGTGTTGAGCTAAAGTCCGGCTGATCGCTACAGTCGAACCAATATTATTATTTGGTAAGCTGTTTGGGTCAAGAACGGTCTCTCCATCTAATTTTTCGTTCAGTCATTGTTTTTTTTTCAAATGCCAAACTCTTAACTTGGGTAGGGCACTGGAAAGATCAAACCGTTGAAAATTCAGCTAAAATTTTGATTTAATCCGCTATTGAATGAAAATTCTGCTGAGCAATCAATAATTAAATATGAGAAAGATTTTAATTTAGCCTCACTTTTTGATCAATTTGATGCTCTGTGAAGATGAATAAAGTGAGAACAACAACTGAACATGAACTGAGACACGTTAAGATTCCCGGAATTTGAAGCATGTTCACTTTCTTCGGAACAAGAAACGGAATTGAGACAACAATGCATGAAAGAACGCTCAAAAAGCGATAGAATTCTGTCTTCTTTTCGTAGGCACTTGCTCCGATGATTAATTCAAGAAATATTTCCAGTTGATCGGCGAAAAATGTAATTGCGACTAGCAGAACTGTATAGGCCTTGAAGATAGATCCAGCGAGGTACAAATCCGCCAACTTGTTTGATTTTACAACCTTCTCACTCAGTTCATAAGCAAACCGACTGCCTGTTTCCTCTGCGAGGTGCGCTAAAAAGCAATCATATTCAATTTCTTTAGAATTGCAAACAATTAAAGAATCAAGAAATCTATTTTGGGAAAACTCATTTTCGATCTTGAGCGCTCTATTTAGAAATGTATCAAATTACCGCGCAGTTGGTTCCATTTTGCAGAATTACACATTTAGAGGCCTTGCGATCAATACTTGTTTAAATTAGATGAGATTCCAAAAAAAAATCTTTTAAAGCAATCCTATCAGAACGCGTAATTGCGAAACGTAATCCGTTAGAAAATGTAAAACCAATTTTTTAAAATTTTGATTGCTCAGCAATCATTCCAAAGACCATAAAAATCTATTTTGAAACCAATTTGCCATAAATTGTATCATTGTGCGGAAATTTGAAATTGCTGGATAAAGGGTGCATGGGCGTTCCCAGCAATGAAAAAATTCATATTGCATTCTTGGTTGCCATAAAGAAATATAAAACGAAAATGTAGGACACATATAACAACCATGTAACAACCGCGTATGAACCAAGTAGGACGCAGAAATGGATCATTGTCATAAGCTGTTGATAGCGCACAATGCTGAGACTGCTATACAAGCGATCGATGGGTGCTGAAATACGCAAAGAATTTTCATCTCGAATTCTTGGACAGAGTATAAGAATCATATAAAAATTTTGCAACATAGCAAGATCATATAAGAAATTTTTGTATTGCCTATGTCGAACCATTACATGATTCCTGAATATGTTTCTCGAGTAGCCTCAACCCGTGTACATAACAAAAATGCATAATTTTGTCAATAAAATACATTTGTCTGTAGATTTATCTGAGAAACCGGCGGTGGCTAATAAAAAGGTTAACACGATTCGGGACAAATTAAAAAGAATAATTGACCGATCTCGATCATAATTGTGAACAAAACTGATGAAAGGAAGTCAAACGTTCATAAAAAACTTAGCCCTCGATAACTGCTCAAAAATACATTTTTACTTAAATAAAACGCATTAATTCTAAACTCTGAACAACGCTGACAAATTAACAAAAAAAGGTTTAGCAAAAATTAATTCGAGCTTGAGAGATGTTCTTCAAAATGAAAATTTTTAGAGTGGTCAGTTTCCACCCCATCTGCAATGTCTTGTAAACCAACTCTCAAGCTCTATTTAAGATCGGTAGTTTTTGCGACAAAAAAAAATGCAATTTGTATTTTTATACTCAATTGTTTGTTGATTTCAACTTCTCTGTCTACCTCTATACCTTGAAATATATTTCGCGTTACTTAAGGACTAATTAATTCTTAAGTGATTCTTAATTTTTTAAACAAAATCGGTTTAGCGCAAAATTTTAATTTAGCTCCGTGGCAACAAAATGCAAATCCATGATAGAGAAAGAAAGAATTTTTCAGCATTGTTACGAATTTACTGAATCAAATGTACGCGAACTAACCCTAGAGCATTCTCGCCTTTTCAGTCAATTTTTTTGTTTGAAGCAATCCCCTGTTTTATTTTCGGCGATGAAAATTGAGAAGGATTTGTATGGTTAATAAAAATTTGTCATCAAATATCATATTTGTCATCAAACTTTATCTTCAAAGAATAGCAATTGTTCGCTCCGCAGTAAAAATTGAAAGGCTTATGTCACTACCTGTAACTCTAAAAACAGCTGATGAAACCAGCTGTTTTTATTTTAGATAGTATGCAATCATCGCAATTCTTGCAAACAGCCATCACAATCAGCGCTGTTCATATACTTTTAGATGTTAGTTAGCCAAATTACTCGAGTTTGGCTTCATAAGTTCCTTACCAAGCAAGATTGTGTAAACCCAGCCGTACCTAACTCTAATGCAGATTCAGAACTGGGTCACAGTCTAATTGAGGTCACATTTTACACTGAATTTGTCTGATTCAGGGCTAATTCAGTGATTCATTCTGAATAATTTTCGAATTAATTTGATTCAGAAGAATTTTTAATATTTTCTCTGATTCAGAAGAATTTTAATATTTGCTGCTATTCAGAGAAATTCAGAAATCACTTAACATTTGGTTCCGAAATCCTCTGAATCAGTATTAATTTTGAAAGTTCTCTGAAATTATTCTGAATCAGTACTGATTGTCACTGAGGCCTATGTACGGGTATGTTGTCAGGATAACGTATGATACTAAACTAAGTTGTTTTGCACCTCGCTGCGCAGTCTCGTATTGCATGGTTCAACCTACTCATCCAATATTGTTTTTTTGTTTACATCCAGTTGTATATTTACAAAACTATCTATAAAGTAAGAGTAAAACTGTTGTTTTATTTCTTTTCCGGATTAATATTTTAACTTACCATACAATGTCATGGTTATGACGTTGACAACTACAGCACACGAGAGAAGCATAAAATACTGAACAATTCCGCCACTAATTTTGACCACATAGGGTAAGGCTACAATACTGCCGCCCAACATGCAGTTGATCATAATAAGCCACGCGCCAAAATAAGAGAGATCTGAAAATTAGTATGAGTTAACTGTCTTGTGTGCAAATTCAAAATTATCTGGAGAAATATGATACTTTGAAATGCTTGAGTTTGTAATTTAATTTGTATTCTCACTCAAAAACGGCGTGCACAATTGGAAACATAAAATATTTTTTATTTTTGAGAATATTAATTGAGACAAAAACCAAATTTGCTTCGATGCCGACGCAACATCTTCCGATCAGAATACTTTTTTAATTGATAAACTGTTTCAAAAAAAGTTTTTAAAAAGTTCTTTGGCGGTCTTTACAGGTATTATTCAACAAAACTCAAAATTACTGCTCTTTTGGTAGATGGGGACTACATTTTTGAATATTTGATTGTAGGTTTATCTGTATTAAAATAAACTTAATTAAAAATCTTGTTTCTATATTTGCTACACTCTAAATCAAATAATTCAAGAGTATACTTCTAAGCAATATTTAATTGTTAATCCTATTAGGCCTAAAGTTCTCAAGCGTTAATAAAAATATTACTAATAATAAAAGTAATAAAAATACGTATAATAATAATAATAATAATAATAATAATAATAATAATAATAATAATAATAATAATAATAATAATAATAATAATAATAATAATAATAAAAATAATAATAATAATAATAATAATAATAATAATAATAATAATAATAATAATAATAATAATAATAATAATAATAATAATAATAATATTAATAATAATAATAATAATAATAAAAAATAATAATAATAATAATAATAATAATAAAAATAAAAATAATAATAATAATAATAATAATCATGATAATAATAATGAACATAATAATAGTACTAATAATAGTAATATTAATAATAAAACTAATAATAATAATAATAGTAATAATATTATTAATAAAAACAAAAATATTGATAATAATAATAATAATAATAATAATAATAATAATAATAATAATAATAATAATAATAATAATAATAATAATAATAATAATAATAATAATAATAATAATAATAATAATAATAATAATAATAATAATAATAATAATAATAATAATAATAATAATAATAATAATAATAATAATAATAATAATAAAAATAATAATAATAATAATAATAATAATAATAATAATAATAATAAAAATAAAAATAATAATAATGATAATAATCATGATAATAATAATGAACATAATAATAGTACTAATAATAGTAATATTAATAATAAAACTAATAATAATAATAATAGTAATAATATTAATAATAAAAACAAAAATATTGATAATAATAAATAATAATAATAATAATAATAATAATAATAATAATAATAATAATAATAATAATAATAATAATAATAATAATAATAATAATAATAATAATAATAATAATAATAATAATAATAATAATAATAATAATAATAATATTAATAATAATAATAATAATAATAATAATAATAAAAATAATAATAATAATATTAATAATAATAATAATAATAAAAATAAAAATAATAATAATGATAATAATCATGATAATAATAATGAACATAATAATAGTACTAATAATAGTAATAATAATAATAAAACTAATAATAATAATAATAGTAATAATATTAATAATAAAAACAAAAATTTTGATAATAATAATAATAATAATAATAATAATAATAATAATAATAATAATAATAATAATAATAATAATAATAATAATAATAATAGCAATAATAGTAATAATAACAATAATAATAATAATAATAATATAATAATAATAATAATATAATAATAATAATAATAATAATATAATAATAATAATAATAATAATAATAATAATAATAATAAT
>NW_027450377.1:30000-35000 GCF_964194025.1 Convolutriloba macropyga | reverse complement strand
GGTGTCTTTTTCTTAAAGCGTTTCGGTCCTGTGAGGATCGGAAAAATGCTCAGTGACGTACTGGGTGCATTAGTTTTTGTCTCTTCTTCACCGATTGGGGTGGATGTTCCTTGTTTCTGATTGTCAGTTGAAGGTCCCTCTTTGTTTGGTGAAGCCTTGCGTTTGCGTGAGCCTTTCTGGATCGTCAGCTGTTGGGTGTTATCGCTTGCAGTAGTTGAACTGCTTTGGCCCGTGTGGGTTGATTTCGCTTGTTGTTTCTTCTCTTCTAAACAGAATTTTTCTATTTTGCGTTTATTGCGATTATATTCGCCAACAGTTTTGCAAGCTACGAAATTTATTAGACGGAGTTTAGGTTCTTGGGGAATTGTTTCCTGCGGTTTTGGGCGTGTTTCGGTAGAGATAGCTATGTCATTATTTCGTATGACAGTGTTTTTACGGTTATGTGTATCGATTGTTATTGTTTGAGGGGAGTAATTTACTATTGTTCCATCTGGGATTATTGACCATATCGGTTTTAGCGTGCCTCGTGGTTCAGGATTTTTACGTCTTATGGTTTTGCGTGCTACATTACGGCGCGTTTGGTCAATGATGGTGGTTTTGTCTCCTATTTTGAATTTAAATTTAGAAGGAATTATTGTACCCTTTTGGGAAGGCATGAGCGGCGCGTTGTCTGAGTCGGAAGTATCAGACATCGGGTTGTCCTCGGGTTGGGAGTCCTGTTGTGGCTGAGTATCGGGTTTGTACTGTATGTCGAGGTTCAGTTCCGAATTTGTGTCCCTGTCCCAGATGGCTGCTGGAGTTAGGCTGGGGTTCTGGAGGAGTCGTTTGTCTAAGTAGAATGATTTTATTTTATCGTACGATAGGTGATGTGTGTTAGGTTTTGTAAGTATATTGGATAGTTCTGTGTTTTTAGGTCTACCAAAGTGTGCTTGGAATGGAGATATTTTAGTTACTCTATTTGGAATTAGTCGTATCGATTCTATTATTTCCGAAATTTTTTCAGCTATGGTTGTGTTGTCCCATATGGGATCAATATTCATGGTAGCTAATCTTCGTTTAAGTGTTTGTATTAGGCGTTCTACCATGCCCGAAGCTCTGTGATCATGGGTAGGGGAGAATATTAGTTTTATGTTTTTCTCTTTGCAGAAGATTTCGAAGGTTCGAGATTTAAATGCTTGTGCTTGGTCGCAGCGTAAGCTGCGTGGTATTCCGTGAAATTTACAATATTGGTTTAGAAATTCTATGGCAGTCTGTGTATCACAGTTTGTATGTACTACCGCTGATGGATATCTAGAGAAGCGATCTACTGCCGCTAGTATATAATGTTCGATGTTATTATTTTTTGCGTCTGGTATTGGACCGGCGAAGTCCATTTGGAGTTCTTCATTTGGTTCGCTTAGCTTCGGTAAGGTTCCTAGTTCTAATTTAGGGTTTATTGACTTTAGATTCTTACCTTGATCGAGACATTGCCTGCAGTTCTCCGCCCTGAGGGCTATTGTTCGATGTATTTGCGGGAACCAAATAAGGTTAGCAAGTCTGATCATCCCCACTTGGCCCGGGTGGGTTCTATGTACAGCGTTAATCACTAAGTTTTGGAGCTGGTACGGTATTACTAGCTTTCCGTCATAGATCAGGCACCCCGATGGGGCTACTGATAAGTCGTTGCGTAAATTGTAGTAATACTTGGATACGATCTTCAGTTCTTCCCAGTTCCGTGACTTGACCAGGCGGTTGATGTTTTGTAAGTTCTTATCTTTGAGAGAGGCTTCCGCCAGAAACTCTTCGCCGAATACCCGTGCTAGGTTTGCTCTGTAATTGGGGGGTGGGACATTGTCGAATTCGAAAAGTGGATGGTGTTTCGTTTCATCAATTGGTTCACGTCCTCGTCCGATGTTTGAATGGGTTGGTGTAAGATCCGTTTGGGTAGCAACTGAGATGGGGTCGTTTGATGTTGTTGGGTCTTCTGGATTGGGAGAAAGCATCTTTCGCTTGTTGGGTTTTCTTTGGCGTCTCGTTATTTGTCGGTCGTATGTGTTAACTTGGGGGTTGTTTCTTGTCACTACGTTAATTTTGGAGGGGGTGTTGTAATTGGAAATCTTTCGTTTATTAACTGTTGGAATTTCTGTGTTGTTCAATTGATAGGGTTGGAATTGGTTCCATAAGTTTTGAGAAAGTTTAGTAAAGGTAGATTTTTCGTTGTAATTTTGAAATAGATGGTTAGAATTTGAGACTTGACTATGAATGTTTGAAAATTGATGATTTGAGAATTGACTATGAGTGTTTAAATTTTGATTTAATAGCGATAAAGGAGGCGACTGAATTTGAGAGTTGGAATGGCAAAAAGCGTTCGTTTTATTGTGCGTGTGTTGACTATGGTTAATTACGTCATGTGATTTCAGCGTTTGTCCGAATGGAGCGTTCTGATTGGCTGAAATGTTATGCTTTCTTTCTTCATTTAGTAGCGTAAAAGTGAATTCTCTTATTCTGTTAATGACAAAGAGTTCATCGTCCGGGCTTATTGGGGGGGGGGTTTGGTGTGGGTTTCTGCTAAGATAGTCCGTGAAACCCATGTCTTTACCCGGCAAATGATGTATTGTAAATGTATAAGGTAGTAGTTTGTCCACCCATCTTATTAGTCTGCTTTGTCGGGATTTGTTGGCCCGATTGGGTTTTAATGCGGACAGTAAAGCTGTGTGGTCTGTAATTAGTTCGAACCTCGACCCTAATAAATAATACTTAAAGTGGTTTGTGGCCCATACCACTTATAGTAGCTCGAGTTCGTTCGTGCTATATTTTATTTCAGCTTCATTGAGAAATCGGCTGGCGTATGCTATGGGGAACCAGCCTTCGGGATATTGTTGTTCTAGAACTGCTCCGAGGCCTGTGTGACTTGCGTCGCATTTGAGGCGTGTGTTCCTCTGCTTGTCGAAATGTTTTTTCTCAGTAATGTATGATATTTCAGCTTTTATTTTATTTAAAGCTGTCGTATGGTAGTCTTCCCAGCGTATTTTGTTGTTGGTTATATTATCTTTTTTTAGTAAAGGTCTTATGGGATTTAATAGATTGGCTAAGTTTGGAATGAATTTGATGAGTTGATGTACTGAGCCCATGAGGGAACGCAGTTGTTTCAGGGTGTTTGGGGGTTTAAGGTTCAGTATGGAGTCCGTCTTCTTTATGGTAGGAGATGTTCCCGATTGGGTTATTTTGTATCCTAGCCAAGTTATTGTTGTTTTTGCGAATTCGCATTTTTCTAGCTTTATTGCCAAGTTTTCTTTGTCTAGTTTGGATAGGACTTTATAAATGTTTGTTTCGTGTTCGCTTGGAGAGCCCTTTGTTATAATGAGTATGTCGTCGAGGAAATTAAATCTGTTATCTATGTTTTCGAGCGTTTTGTCTAGTGTTTTTTGAAAAGTTGCGGGCATATCGCTTAGGCCGTAGAACCCGTTTACAAATTGATATGTTCCTGTTGATTTACCCCCGAGGATATTAAAATTAAAGTGTTTTCGGATCTCTGGATGCAGGGGGATTTGACTGTATGCGTATTTGAGGTCTATTTTTGAGAAGAGGAAGTTACCGTGTTTATTTTTGTTGTCCGAAATGTATTTTGCGACTGAGTCCATTAGGTTATCTATGGATTGCATTTGATATTTGTTTTTGTCGATGGCATCGTTGAGTAGTTTTGAATCCAGTGCTAATTTTATTGATTGGTCGTGTTTTACTGTTATTACTACTGGGCTAATAAAGACTTGGTCGGAGCATTTATCAAGTTTTACAATTTGTTTGGTGTTCAAGAGATGTTGTATTTCTTTGTCGACCTTATCCGTGAGGTGTAATGGTACTCTTCGACCTTTGTGTTGGTACGGGGTAATATCTTGTTTTAATGTGGATTTTGCGATGTGGTTTTTCGATTTTCCCAGACGGGTACATAAGTGGGGGAATTTATTTATTATTTTAATTTGTAAGGTATCGTCTGCGATTATATTATTAATGTATGTACCTTTGTTTTGGGTGAGTGTGAATCCGAGTTTCCCCAGGATGTCTCTTCCCAGTAGGTTGACTGTGTTAGCGTCTACCACTAGTATCTCGTTTTTCAGTGCCTTTCGTTGTCCCGATAGGAGGTCCATCTCAATTGTCCCGATGATTGGGATTTCTATATTGTTGAAGCAACGGTATTGTGTGTTGTTTCCGGTCGGGTCTTTCCACTTCGCGGTGCGGCAGGCTCGAAGGATTCTCTCTGCTTCGGTCTTACAAATGAAGCTCCTCGGGCTTCCTGTGTCTGCCAGCCAATTGATCTCGGTTGTTCCCTCCGTTGTTTTTATCCAAATTTCGTCTGGGATTTTTGGTAATAATTTATGTGGTTGGGCATCGGTAAACGTTTTCGGTTGTACTAGGTTTACCGTCTTCCAATTGTCGAACACTTCTTGGATGTAGAGTGTGTTTTCCAGATCGACCGTTTCTTCTGTGGTGTCCGTTTGGGTCTGCTCTTGAGTAGGAATTTGTTGTTGTTCAAGGGATTGTCTGATGTTTCTTACTCTGCGTGTTTGAGGGATGTTTTGGTAGGGTGTACTTTGTTGGGGTTTTATTTGTTGGGTCTGCCACATTAGTTTTGCTGAGCGGCATACCTTGCTATAGTGTCCGATTTTCTTGCATAAGTTGCATTGGACTTTCTTTGCCGGACAAATGAGTAGGTGTTCCTGTGTGAACTGTAGTCCACAGCGGCGGCAGGGATTTGTAATGCTTGTGGGGCGTTGTTGTTGGTTGTTCCTCGTGGGTGTTCGAGGTTTGGGGTTGAATGTGGGGTTTTTTGGGTTGGAGGATATGTTTGATATCTGTTCAAACGTGTTTGTGGGGAAGCGGTTTAGGTGGGTGTTGATTGCTTTCTGGCTTTCTTGTCCTCTCTCCCGATTTAAAGCGAACTGGATTACTTGTTGGGCTGTTCTAGTCTCCATGAGTAGCTCCCGTTGGATATCTGTATTTGTCATGAAGGCTATAATTATATC
>NW_027450377.1:20000-25000 GCF_964194025.1 Convolutriloba macropyga | reverse complement strand
ATCTTTCTTTGATTTCGTTAGTTCTCGTTGGGGTCGTTCAGATCGGGGATATGGGATGTAGGGTCCCGGTCGGGTATCTCTGCGTGGTCCTCTTCTGGGGAGTCCATATCGATGTCGTGGATTGTTGTTGCCCGTTCGGGATATTTTGGAATTTGGACAGGAGCATGAGGTTTGTCGGGTTGCAAGTTCCTTGTGGGAACAGAGTTTATTGATGCCGTGTGGAACGAGTTGTTCGATTCCTGTGAATCGGACGACAGGATTACTATATCTTGCCCGAAGGTGGAGCAATTGGGGTTGATACTCAGAGGGGTTTGCGGCTGCGGTTCTTCGGAAGTGTCGACTAAGTCGATGATCGTTGTCTCTTTTTCCATGTTCGTGCCATGAGATTCGTCTGTTGAAGGGGTGAGTGTAATGTTAGAGAGTGCTTTCTCTAATCTAAGCTTCTTTAAAGTTGGTTCCGCTTGGGATTTTCGGGGGTCTCGCAGTGGGGGTGACTTCGCTATGGTTGTGACCGTGCTCCTGTTGGGGGTTACTTGCATAAAATCGGCCGCCGACGATGATGCAGCAATGATAAATGGCTTCTTATTTCCTGTTGATTTCTCTTTGAATATGCGAGTGGTTGACTTTTTCGATAGTTCTTTGAAATCTGTCGGGCTTTGGCTAAGATGAAACGCATAAGTCTGTTTGAGAGCAGCTAGTTTTGCCTTTGTAAGTTTGGAGTTTGCGGACTTTTGTGCAGCTGAGATGGTTGCCTTTTTTCTGATTGCTCCTCTTTTTCCCTTTTGGGTACTTGGGGGTGTCTTTTTCTTAAAGCGTTTCGGTGCTGTGAGGATTGGAGAGATGTTCAGTGACGTACTGGGTGCATCAGTTTTTGTCTCTTCTTCACCGATTGGGGTGGATGTTCCTTGTTTCTGATTGTCGGTTGGGGGTCCGTCTTTGTTTGGTGAAGCCTTGCGTTTGCGTGGGCCTTTCTGGATCGTCAGCTGTTGGGTGTTATCGCTTGCGTTAGTTGAACTGCTTTGGCCCGTGTGGGTTGATTTCGCTTGTTGTTTTTTCTCTTCTAAACAGAATTTTTCTATTTTGCGTTTATTGCGGTTATATTCGCCAACAGTTTTGCAAGCTACGAAATTTATTAGACGGAGTTTGGGTTCTTGGGGAATTGTTTCCTGCGGTTTTGGGCGTGTTTCGGTAGAGATAGCTATGTCATTATTTCGTATGACAGTGTTTTTACGATTATGTGTATCGATTGTTATTGTATGAGGGGAGTAATTTACTATTGTCCCATCTGGGATTATTGACCATATCGGTTTTAGCGTGCCTCGTGGTTCAGGATTTTTACGTCTTATGGTTTTGCGTGCTACATTACGGCGTGTTTGGTCAATGATGGTGGTTTTGTCTCCTATTGTGAATTTAAATTTAGAAGGAATTATTGTACCCTTTTGGGGAGGCATGAGCGGCGCGTTATCTGCGTCGGAAGTGTCAGACATCGGGTTGTCCTCGGGTTGGGAGTCCTGTTGTGGCTGAGAGTCGGGTTTGTACTGTATGTCGAGGTTCAGTTCCGAATTTGTGTCCCTGTCCCAGATGGCTGCTGGAGTTAGGCTGGGGTTCTGGAGGAGTCGTTTGTCTAAGTAAAATGATTTTATTTTATCGTATGATAGGTGATGTGTGTTAGGTTTTGTAAGTATATTGGATAGTTCTGTGTTTTTAGGTCTGCCAAAGTGTGCTTGGAATGGAGATATTTTAGTTACTCTGTTTGGAATTAGTCGTATCGATTCTATTATTTCCGAAATTTTTTCAGCTATTGTTGTGTTGTCCCATATGGGATCAATATTCATGGTAGCTAATCTTCGTTTAAGTGTTTGTATTAGGCGTTCTACCATGCCCGAGGCTCTGTGATCATGGGTAGGGGAGAATATTAGTTTTATGTTTTTCTCTTTGCAAAAGATTTCGAAGGTTCGAGATTTAAATGCTTGTGCCTGGTCGCAGCGTATGCTGCGTGGTATTCCGTGAAATTTACAATATTGGTTTAGAAATTCTATGGCAGTCTGTGTATCACAGTTTGTATGTACTACCGCTGATGGATATCTAGAGAAGCGATCTACTGCCGCTAGTATATAATGTTCGATGTTATTATTTTTTGCGTCTGGAATTGGACCGGCGAAGTCCATTTGAAGTTCTTCGTTTGGTTCGCTTAGCTTCGGTAAGGTTCCTAGTTCTAATTTAGGTTTTATTGACTTTAGATTCTTACCTTGATCGAGACATTGCCTGCAGTTCTCTGCCCTGAGGGCTATTGTTCGATGTATTTGCGGGAACCAAATAAGGTTAGCAAGTCTTATCATCCCCACTTGGCCCGGGTGGGTTCTATGTACGGCGTTAATCACTAAGTTTTGTAGCTGGTACGGTATTACTAGCTTTCCGTCATAGATCAGGCACCCCAATGGGGCTACAGATAAGTCGTTGCGTAAATTGTAGTAATACTTGGATACGATCTTCAGTTCTTCCCAGTTCCGTGACTTGACCAGGCGGGTGATGTTTTGCAAGTTCTTGTCTTTGAGAGAGGCTTCCGCCAGAAACTCTTCGCCGAATACCCGTGCTAGGTTTGCTCTGTAATTGGGGGTTGGGACCTCGTCGAATTCGAAAAGTGGGTGGTGTTTCGTTTCATCAATTGGTTCACGTCCTCGTCCGATGTTTGAATGGGGTGGTGTAAGATCCGTTTGGGTAGCAACTGAGATGGGGTCGTTTGATGTTGTTGGGTCTTCTGAATTGGGAGAGAGCATCTTTCGCTTGTTGGGTTTTCTTTGGCGTTTCGTTATTTGTCGGTCGTATGTGTTAACTTGGGGGTTGTTTCTTGTCACTACGTTAATTTTGGAGGTGGTGTTGTAATTGGAGATCTTTCGTTTATTGACTGTTGGAATTTTTGTGTTGTTCAATTGATAGGGTTGGAACTGGTTCGATACGTTTTGAGAAGGTTTAGTAAAGGTAGATTTTTCGTTGTAATTTTGAAATAGATGGTTAGAATTTGAAACTTGACTATGAATATTTGAAAATTGATGATTTGAGAATTGTTTATGAGTGTTTAAATTTTGATTTAATAGCGATAAAGGAGGCGACTGAATTTGAGAGTTGGAATGGCAAAAAGCGTTCGTTCTATTGTGCGTGTGTTGACTATGGTTAATTACGTCATGTGATTTCAGCGTTTGTCCGAATGGAGCGTTCTGATTGGCTGAAATTTTATGCTTTCTTTCTTCGTTTAGTAGCGTAAAAGTGAATTCTCTTATTCTGTTGATGACAAAGAGTTCATCGTCCGGGCTTATTGGGGGGGTTTTTGGTGTGGGTTTCTGCTAAGATAGTCTGTGAAACCCATGTCTTTACCCGGCAAATGATGTATTGTAAATGTATAAGGTAGTAGTTTGTCCACCCATCTTATTAGTCTGCTTTGTCGGGATTTGTTGGCCCGATTGGGTTTTAATGCGGACAGTAAAGCTGTGTGGTCTGTAATTAGCTCGAACCTCGACCCTAATAAATAATACTTAAAGTGGTTTGTGGCCCATACCACTGATAGTAGTTCAAGTTCATTCGTGCTATATTTTATTTCAGCTTCATTGAGAAATCGGCTGGCGTATGCTATGGGGAACCAGCCTTCGGGATATTGTTGTTCTAGAACTGCTCCGAGGCCTGTGTGACTTGCGTCGCATTTGAGGCGTGTTTTCCTCTGCTTGTCGAAATGTTTTTTCTCAGTAATGTTTGATATTTCGGCTTTTATCTTATTTAAAGCTGTCGTATGGTAGTCTTCCCAGCGTATTTTGTTGTTGGTAATATTATCTTTTTTTAGTAAAGGTCTTATGGGATTTAATAGATTGGCTAAATTTGGAATGAATTTAATGAGTTGGTGTACCGAGCCCATGAGGGAACGCAGTTGTTTCAGGGTGTTTGGGGGTTTAAGGTTCAGTATTGAGTCCGTCTTCTTTATGGTAGGAGATGTTCCCGATTGGGTTATTTCGTATCCTAGCCAAGTTATTGTTGTTTTTGCGAATTCGCATTTTTCTAGCTTTATTGCCAAGTTTTCTTCGTCTAGTTTGGATAGGACTTTATAAATGTCTGTTTCGTGTTCGCTTGGAGAGCCCTTTGTTATAATGAGTATGTCGTCAAGGAAATTAAATTTGTTATCTATGTTTTCTAGCGTTTTGTCTAGTGTTTTTTGAAAAGTTGCGGGCATATCGCTTAGGCCGTAGAACCCGTTTACAAATTGATATGTTCCTGTTGATTTACCCCCGAGGATACTAAAATTACAGTGTTTTCGGATCTCTGGATGCAGGGGGATTTGACTGTACGCGTATTTGAGGTCTATTTTTGAGAAGAGGAAGTTACCGTGTTTATTTCTGTTGTCCGAGATGTATTTTGCGACTGAGTCCATGAGGTTATCTATGGATTGCATTTGATATTTTTTTTTATCGATGGCATCGTTGAGTAATTTTGAATCCAGTGCTAATTTTATTGATTGGTCGTGTTTTACTGTTATTACTACAGGGCTAATAAAGACTTGGTCGGAGCATTTATCAAGTTTCACAATTTGTTTGGTGTTCAGGAGATGTTGTATTTCTTTGTCGACCTTATCCGTGAGGTGTAATGGTACTCTTCGACCTTTGTGTTGGTACGGGGTAATATCTTGTTTTAATGTGGATTTTGCGATATGGTTTTTCGATTTTCCCAGACGGGTACATAAGTGGGGGAATTTATTTATTATTTTAATTTGTAAGGTATCGTCTGCGATTATATTATTAATGTATTTACCTTTGTTTTGGGTGAGTGTGAATCCGAGTTTTCCCAGGATGTCTCTTCCCAGTAGGTTGACTGTGTTAGCGTCTACCACTAGTATCTCGTTTTTCAGTGCCCTTCGTTGTCCCGATAGGAGGTCCATCTCAATTGTTCCGATGATTGGGATTTCTATATTGTTGAAGCATCGGTATTGTGTGTTGTTTCCGGTCGGGTCTTTCCACTTC
>NW_027450377.1:12500-15000 GCF_964194025.1 Convolutriloba macropyga | reverse complement strand
TGGGACTTTAATGGTCACTGTGCTGTCTGTTGTTTTTACTAACGCAGCCCCCTCTGGAATCGCCTCATACAGGCCCTGGAGTTGTTTTTTGTTTCTGGAGGCGGCGAGGGTTTTTCGGGCTAGTTGAAGACGAGGACTGTTTCTGGCGAGAGGCTGATCGAAGTTAGCAGATGGAAGTTTTATGATACGCGGTACTTCGCCTTTATCGTCTTTGGCTTCCTGCAGTTTCCGTTGCTTAGTTGCTCTCACTTCGTTGTCGCTATCCAAGTTCTCGTCATACCGTTTGTCCTGGCTGATCAGTTCCTCCTCTCCTATGATGTTGTCATCTAAATAGTATTTTAAAGTATTTGACCAGTTTAGATTTTTTATGTTAGGTTTTGATGTTATATTTGTTAATGGGGTATTTGCTTTTCGTCCATAATGGGCTTCGAACGGGGAGAGTTTAGAGTGTTTCTTTCGGCACGTGCGTAGTTCGAAAGATAAGTTTTGGAGGGCGTTTTTGATATTGAACGGTTTCTGATTAGGATCAAGTTTTATGCACCCCAAACGTCGCTTAACAATTTGTACTAGACGTTCTACTAATCCTATGGGGCGATGGTCATTGGCCGGTGCGTATATTAGATTGTTGTTGTAGCGTCTACATAATTGTTGAATTTTATTACCTTTTAGGCATCTGGCTTGATCTAGTCTTATATTTCTAGGTACCCCGTGTTGAGCTTTATACTTGTTTAAAAACTTTTCTATGTTTGGGCCGTTTGCATTTGCGACTAATTTGAGAGTTGGAAATTTCGAGAAACCGTCGATGCATGCTAAGAAGTAGACTTCCCTTCCTTGACCGTCGAATATAGGTCCGCCGAAATCTAATTGTATTTCTTCGTTTGGTTCAGAGCACGGTGGAAGGGGGGTCCAATCGGACTTCTTTATTATACTTTTTAAGTTCTTACCGAATTCGGTACAAGGTCGACACGTTTTAGATTTATTGATTAAATCTCGATTGATAAATGGCCACCATAGTCTTTGTCCCAGTTCAGTCATGCCCCATGCTCCAGGGTGTGTTGAGTGGAGTACGTCGATTACAGATTCTTTGAGGATGTTTGGTATTGCTAACTTGTCAACCAGTATGAAGCCGTTGTTGACGCTTAAGTTGTTCCATTTTGCGTATATCTGCTTGCTGAGTTGTTTGCATCGAACTTGATCGTTGTTGAGGATGCAGTCTCTTATTTCCCGTAGTACCGTATCTCTGTTGATCATTGCTGCTATTAGTTGTTGGTTGAAGATGCTTTCTAGTTGTTTTTGGAGTTGGTCGTCCGATGAGCTGGTGGGGTGGTGTTCGTCCTGTTTTGGGGTGGGGCTCAGATAGTTCCTCATTGAGAGTGGGGTTTTCTGCGCTGGTGATTTGACGGTGGCGCTATTTGGTTTGTTTGTTGTGTGCTCCATTTCGTTTGCTTGTTTAAAGTTAGGCTGCTTAAGTATAGTTGTGTTAATTGGCAAATGCGCTTCTGTAATCGTTTGCTGTGTGTCTTGTGTTTTGTTAATGACGTCATTTTTCGTTTTGTTTATTTGTGGTTGGAATGTCTTGTGACTGCTGCGTAGGTTGTAATTCAAGTTTGTTTGTAATTTGTTTGTATTCGTGCGGTGTTTGTCGGTGTTGTTTTTAAGTTGTGTGGATTCGTTCGACGATTCCACTTTTGTTTTTCTAGGCCTGCCTCTTTGACGTTTTGTTTGGTAGTTCCGTGATTGGTTGGAATCGTGGGGCGATTGCAAGGTATTTGTTTTAGTAACATTGGATTCGTTGTGTGCTGTTTTAGTATTGTGTTGTGTATTAGTATTGCTTTGTTTCTTTGGTCTGCCTCTTTTGCGTATTATGTGAAATGTATCTTTGATTATGTCTATTTGCGCTATTATAAAATTTTCGTCATATGTGCTTGGGGGTTTTGCCGCTTGGGATGGGTTGCGAGACATATAGTCTGCTAATCCCATTTTTGTTCCGGGTATGTGTTCTATATTAAAGTTGAATGGGATTAGTCTGTCATACCATCTTGTTAATCGGCTTTGGTGAATTTTGCTGGAGCGTTCTTTAAGGATTGATAGGAGGGCCTATGATCTGTTTGTACTGTGAAGTGGTGGCCTAATAAGTAATGTTTAAAGTGTTCTAACGCCCCTACTAAGAAGGACTTTAGAAGGACTAAGAAGAACCTAAGAAAGATTTTAGTTGTTTGTGGGACGTGGGTGGTTTCAGATTTAGTATAGCTTGTGTCTTTGAGACGATTGGTTTGATACCTTTTTTGCCTATTTCGTAGCCGAGCCACGTTATCTTATTTTTTGCGAAGTGACATTTGTTGAGGTTGATTGCCAGGTTTTCTTCGTTTAATCTGTCTAAGCATTTGAATAATTTTTCTTTATGGTTTTGTATGCCGCCTCCAGTAACTATGATATTGTCGTCTAGAAAACTGAATGTGTTTGTTAGGTTGTATAAGGTTTTGTCTATTGTTTTTTGGAA
>NW_027450377.1:0-5000 GCF_964194025.1 Convolutriloba macropyga | reverse complement strand
AACTGATACTAAAATGTAATAGGTGTCTGTGTGATTTCTAAAAGGGATGGGGCCTGCAAAATCCATTTGGAGTTCTTCATTTGGTTCTTCCAAATGTGGGAGTTTTCCTAACTTTTGCTTAGGCATTATAGGTTTTAGATTTTTACCTTGTTTTGTACACTCTTCGCATGCTTGGGCTTTCGAGGTTAGGCTGCGATGTATACAAGGAAACCAAATTAAATTTCCTAAGCTTAGCATTCCTGCTTGACCCGGGTGCGTTTGGTGTATAGCGTCGATGACAAATTGTTTTAGGCTTCGTGGTATTACTAATTTGTTGTCGTATAGCATACATCCGGATGTTGTTATAGATAGATCTTTTCGCAGTGAGTAAAAATACTTGTTGGATTTTCTTAGTGCCTCTCAATCTTTCTCTTTAATCATTTTGATGATGGGTGTTAGTGTTCTGTCCTGTCCCGTTGCCTCCGCGAGGAATTCTTCTCCAAATACTTGTGATAGGTGTTTCCTATAGTCGGGTATTGTTTCGCTGTTGCTGAGGGGAAAGATTTGTGGATGGAGTTCCGGTTGTATTGGGTCCGGTCCTTTGCCAGTGTTGTCATTATCTTCCGTTTGGGTACTAATTGTGATTAGAGGTGGTCTTGTTGTTAGATTGTCCATCTTGTGTGGTGTTGCTTTTTTCTTGTTGGGTGCTCTGTTTCTTCTAATAATGGGTCTATTAGCTGTTTCACTATGCGGTCTATTTCTAGTAATTGCGTTAGTAAATTGATTTGTAGTATGATTATTTGTAGATGTTTTTGTAAAGTTTTTTAAAGGATTAGGTAAAGAGTTAATTTGATTATGATTTAATTTAACTGAGTTAATGTGTTCCGTTTGAAGAAATTGTGTATTCGAATAGCGTGTAAAATTTGGCGACTGTTTTCTAAGGCGAGAATGGCAAAAGGCGTGTGTTGTACGACGTTTGTGTTGAGAACGATTAATGACGTCATTGTTGTTATGTGCATTGCTGGTATAGTTACGTAATGTGTTCTTAATTAGTGTAAATTTAAAGTCATTTATCTGATTTATGATGAAATGTGTATCTTCTACGGAGGGTGGAATTGCTATTCCATTTGGATTTTGACTAAAATAATCTGCGAATCCCATTTGTTTGCCTGGGATATGTTCTATGTTGAAATTAAATGGTAGTAATCTGTCATCCCAACGAGTTAGTCTACTTTTGTAGGTTCTCTTTCCTCTGTTTTTTTAATGCTGTCAGTAATGCCTGATGATCCGTTTGGAGTGTGAACTCCGATCCTTGTAGGTAATGTTTGCAATGTTCAAGAGACTAAACTACTGCTAGTAGTTCTAATTCGTTTGTACTATATCTTTGTTCTACTGTATTTAGGAATCGGCTTGCAATTGCGATGGTGTGCCATATATTGTCTGTTTTCTGCTCTAGTGTTGCCCCTAATCCTAATTTACTTGCATCGCATTTAACTCTTGTTTCTTTGTCCATATCGAAATGTTTGTTTTCTACAATTTTTGCTATTTGTGTTTTGATGTTTTCGAATGTTTTTGTATGTTTTTCTTCCCATTTTAATTTATTTGATGCTGTGACGTTTTCCTTTTTTAGTAATGGGCCTAATTGTTCTGATATTTCGGCTAAGTGTAGAATAAATTTAATTAGGTGGTGGATGCTACCCATAAACGATCTCAGTTGTTTGAGAGTTTTCGGTTTGTCGAGTTTTTGTAGTGCTTCCGTTTTGGTTATTAATGGTGTTACTCCATGTGGAGTTATTTTAAATCCGAGCCATTCAATTTCTTGTTTTGCAAACTCGCACTTTTGTAAGCTAATTGCTAGTCCTTCTTTGTTTAGTCGGTCTAGTATTATATCTAATGTTTCTTCGTGTTCTTTTAGCTTCCCTTTTGTTGCGATTAATATGTCATCTAGAAATGCGAAGTAGTTTTTGCAACCTTCTAGCGTTTTATCTATAGTGTTTGGAATGTAGCCGGCATATCTGTTAGTCCGTAGAATCCGTTTACGAATCTGTATGTTCCTGTTGCTTTTCCTCCGAGAACGTTGAAGTTGCAGTGTTCAGCGATACTACCATCTAATGGTATTTGACTGTAAGCGTACTTTAAGTCGATTTTACTAAACCACCACGGTCCTTCATTGTTTTTGTTTGATGCTATTTGCATTGCCAATGAATCAGTTAGATGATCAATGCTTTGCATTTGGTATTTATTTTTGTGGATTGCTTTGTTTAGTTCTTTTGAGTCTAATGCTATCTTTATTGACTTGTCCTTTTTTACTGTTATTACTACTGGACTTATGAATAAATCATCTGGGCATTTCTCCAGACGGATAATTTGTTTGTCTTCTATTAGTTTTTGTAGTTCGTTTTCCACTTTTTCGACTAGATGTAAAGGTACTCTTCTTCCCTTGTGTTGTGCTGGTGTTTTTTCTTTTTTCATGATGGATTTTGCTATATGATTTTTACTTCTACCGAGTCTCGTGCAAAGGTGTGGATATTTTTTCAATATCCATTTTGTTATGTTTTGTTCGACAATGTTTTCGTTGATGTTAAGGATTTTCTTACCTTCATTTTGTTGTTGTGTTAGAGTTAGTCCCAGTTTTGCGAGGATGTCCCTTCCCATGAGGTTTTGTGAGCCGTGTTTTACCATTAGTATGTTGCAGTTTTTTGCTGTCCAGGATCCTGAATGTATTTCCATGTGGATTTGTCCTATGATGGGTATGTCTTGGTTATTAAAGCATTTGAATTTCATTTGTCCGTTGTATTGTTCCATGTTCATCTTGTTGTTGTTTTGTAAAATTTCATTAGCTGTTTTAATGTCAATGAAGCTCCGTGGGGTTCCTGTATCTGCGAGCCAGTCTAATTTGTGAGTTTTATTTATGGTTGTTTGTATGAGAATTTCTCCGTGTGGAGTTCGGTTGTTTATGTCCCAGTTTTTTTTTTTGAAGTCCCTTTCTATCAGATTAATTTTATTCCAATCCTCCATGAGTTCTGTTATATACATTGTTGGTTCTGGGTCAATTGTTTCTTCATCTTCCTCTTCTTCTAGTGGTGGTGCAATACTTTCTTCCTCTTCCTCGGTGATGTTTTTAACATTTCTTGTTTGTTGAAATTGTCGTTGTTGGTATTGTCCTCAGTTTTTGGGTAGTGGTGGTATCTGTGAAGGACACATTTTTGCGAAGTGTCCTTGTTTTTTGCATATATTGCATTGTGAAATTCTTGCTGGACAGTTGTTGTTGTGGTTTGGTGTGAACGATCCTCCGCATCTCCAACATTGAGGATATTGTTTTGTGTTTTTTTTGGTGTTGGAAGAATTGCTGGCTTTGTTTTTCGTGCTGATAGATGTGCAACCGTAGTGTTCCAGTTGGAGTTATTTCCTCTCAATATTTCTTTTTGATTTTGTTGTCCTCGTTCTCTTGCTAGTGCATAGTTGAGTGCTTGTGCAGGTGTTCTCATCTCCGAAAGGAGTTCCATTTGTATGGCTGTGTTGTTGATTTTGCCAATGAAGAAGTCTTTTACTAGGTCCTGTTCTACTGCCCCAAATGCTGCTTTTGCTCCTAATTCTCGAAGTCTACTATAGAATGTTTCTAATGACTCATGTGGTACTTGTCGTGCGTTGATGATTTGGAATCTGTCATATGTCGTGTTTCTGGGTTTTGTGAATGTGATTGCTAATTCGTGTGCGAATTCGTACGTGCTGCATGTGTCTATCTTCGTGTGTGGGGTGTTTTGATGATATTGTCGTATTCCTTCTTGGCCGATTGATAGACACAATAAGCTTTTGATTTTTGTGTCCGCTTCATCCCAAGGGTATCTATCCACATATGGTCCTCTGAGTTCTATGGTCTTGCATTCATTCTCCCAATCAATTTTTCTTCTCTGATTCCTTATGTCTCTCTTTCTTAACTCTTCCTCTGATTCGGTTGGTCGTGGTTCCTCTAGACTCGGCATTGCCGGATAGAATAAGTCGGCTGGGGTTGGTTTTGTTCTCAACAATTTATCCACTTTTAAATTTTCCTTTGCCATTACGGCTAATTTAAATGTTGAGAACCATTGGGCCCATTCTTGATTCGGGTTTGCTCCTGTTTCCCAGAATAACGGGACTCCAATCGGAGATTTTAGTGCTGACTGCGCCATGTGGTGAGTGACAAAACTGGTTTTCGATTCAATCGTAAATTCCACTTGGAACGAGAGTAATACTTTACGTTACACACAATAAGGCAGAACTGCGCTTTTGCATTGTTATGCATTTGCACTATGTAAGGTGCTAGACAGATACCTGTCAGAATAATGTTAACACTTCGTAACACTTCATAACTATCAGTAAAGATGAACAGAAAGTGATATAGCTTCACTATGATCAAGTACTACACTTGATTATAATATATAAACTTATCATATAGTTTAGGAGAGTCTATAGCCAATAATTTTAGGTACTTCGTTACTAGTTTCTCATCTCCATTCGGAGATAGGTACCTTGGTACCACAATAATAATAATAATAAAAATAATAATAATAATAATAATAATAATATTAAAAAAAATAATAATAATAATAATAATAATAATAATAATAATAATAGTAATAATATTAATAATAAAAATAATATTAAAAATAATAATAATAATAATAACAAAAATAGTAACAATAATAATAATATTAGTAATAATAATAAGAATAATAATAATAGAAATAATAATAATAATAATAATAATAATAATAATTATTATTATTATAATAATAATAATAATAATAATAATAATAATAATAATAATAATAACAGTAATAATAGTAATAATAATAATAATAATAATAATAATAATAATAATACTAATAACAATAATAATAATAATAATAATAATAACAATAATAATAATAATAATAATAATAATAATAATAATAATAATAATAATAATAATAATAATAATAATAGTAATAATAATAATAATAAAAATAATATTAATAATAATAATAGTAATAATAAAAAAA
>NW_027450376.1:37500-39362 GCF_964194025.1 Convolutriloba macropyga | reverse complement strand
CAGCATGTGAAAATTGAAAACATTTCTGGTTCGAATTGTCACAAGTATTTGGTGATCTGAGTAGCCAAACTCACTACAACGCCAATTGAAGGCAAAAATTCTCAACGGGAAAAGCTATTCTCATTGAATGAGCTAACAAGACGAGTATTATGTTGCTTCTAGTAGGCGAAAGCCAAAACATCAACATGTGAAAGTCTTGCTGAACAAATTTAATGTTGTTGAGCTCAGTACCGTGTGAATTAGTAGCCATAATTGGCGAGCGAAAATTGAACTGGCGAAACTTCGTCTTTGGAAAATTGCAGATGCCGAGCACTTATTTTGCAACGAGTATTATGTTGACTGTAGTAAGCGAAAGCCGAAACAGCAACATGTGAAAGCTGTTGAAATTTGTGGTCATTTTGCAATAAGTACAAGGAGTGTAACTAGTAGCCAGGTCAAAATTTGGGATAAGAATGAGCAAAAATTCTGCATGAGAACAGTTGAAATTATGAAACTAAATTACAAAGACTAGTATTATGTTGTTTCGAGTACGCGAAAGCGGAAACATCAACATGTGAACGTTTGTAACGAAGTTTCGTTAATTTTCAGCCTAGTACTGAGCAAGAACGAGTAGCCTCATCTCCAATCCCACGCAAAATGTAGTGAAATATGTGAGTGAACCTTATTCACGGTGAGGGTTTCCCGAGGTCTGTATTGCAGCGAGTATTATGTTGCTTCTAGTAAGCGAAAGCTGAAACAACAACATTTGAAAGTTGGAATTAATGACTGAATGGAAACTTCGACCTGTGTTTGATAGTAGTAGCGAACAAAACTGCTGAATCGGTTTCTGTCTCATATTGGTCAGTGAACCAATTAAGAGACAATCAACTACATAACCTGAATTGGGCGAGAGAACCCCCTTAACTTAAGCATATCAGTAAGGGGAGGAAAAGAAATCAACTGAGAATCCCTTAGTAATGGCGAATGAACAGGGAAAAGCTCATCGGGAAGAGAAATGGCAACATTTCTCGGTGTCCGGTATGGTTTGATGCTAGACTGGTGAATTTGTCCTGATGTCTACTGGAAAGTAGCATCAAAGAAGGTGAAAATCCTGTAAAGGTCATTTTCGATACCAGTCATAATGGCTCATTCCTATGAGTAGAGTTGTTTGAAAGTGCAACTCGAAGCTGGAGATATGTCTCTCCAAAAGCTAATTATAAAGCGAGACCGATAGTAAACAAGTACCGTGAGGGAAAGTTGAAAAGCACTCTGAAGAGAGAGTGAAAAGTACGTGAAACTGTTGAAGGGGAACTGGAGTGAGCGTTACCATACTCAATGCCTTGATATTATATTCTCGGCTACCGAGTAGTGTAGTTGTCGTCTTTTGGCAAATCTTGTTAATGAATCGAGCAGAAGTTTTCCTCGGAATTCTTCTTGTTGATTCTAAACAAAATGAGATAAATTGATCTTGATTGCCTGTCTGACCTCAACTTCCTATTCAATGCTCTCTACAGCCCGTCTTGAAACACGGACCAAGGAGTGTGAGTTGCTTGCAAGTGTTGTCGCTCATTGAAAGCGCACACGCGAAATGAAAGTGAACAGTGTAATTTTTATGAATTGCACTACTTTGTGTGGTGAGGGCGCCGATTCGGTGTCCCGCAACCACGGACGGTTTTGCTCTTATTGCATGACTGATCCAGAGCAAGTAGCACACGACCCGAAAGATGGTGATCTATGCTTGGGCAGGGCGAAGCCACGGGAAACCATGGTGGAAGCCCGAAGCGGTTCTGACGTGCAAATCGATCGTCTGACCTGAGCATAGGGGCGAAAGACTAATCGAACCATCTAGTAGCTGGTTTCCTCCGAAGTTTCCCTCAGGATAG
>NW_027450376.1:0-32500 GCF_964194025.1 Convolutriloba macropyga | reverse complement strand
GAAAAGCGCTCCCAAATGGCCTAACAGTGGCAGCCAGCTAGAGCTAGCTTAAGTTAGCTTGGGTTAGCTTGAGTTAGCTTTAATTAGCTTTAATTAGCTTAAGCTAGCTTAAGTTAGCTTGGGTTAGCTTGAGTTAGCTTGAGCTAGCTTGAGTTAGCTTGAATTAGCTTGAGTTAGCTTGAATTAGCTTGAGTTAGCTTGAGTTAGCTTGAATTAGCTTGAGTTAGCTTGAGTTAGCTCGGGTTAGCTTGAGTTTGACTTCATTAACCCAAGTTAGCTTGGGTTAACTTCATTAAGTTAGCTTGAACTAGCTTGAGTTAGCTTGAGTTAGCTTGAGTTAGCTTGAGTTAGCTTGAGTTAGCTTGTCTTAGCTTTAGCTAGCTTGAGTTAGCTTGAACTAGCTTTAGCTACCTTGAGTTAGCTTGAGTTAGCTCGGGTTAGCTTGAGTTAGCTTGAGTTAGCTTGAGTTAGCTTTAGCTAGCTTGAGTTAGCTTGAGTTAGCTTGAGTTAGCTTGAGTTAGCTTGAATTAGCTTGAGTTAGCTTGAGTTAGCTTTAGCTAGCTTGGGTTAGCTTGAGCTAGCTTGAGTTAGCTCGGGTTAGCTTGAGTTAGCTTGAGTTAGCTTTAGCTAGCTTGAGTTAGCTTGAGTTAGCTTGAGTTAGCTTGAGTTAGCTTTAGCTAGCTTGAGTTAGCTTGAACTAGCTTGAGTTAGCTTGAGCTAGCTTGAGTTAGCTTGAGTTAGCTTGAGTTAGCTTTAGCTAGCTTGAGTTAGCTTGAACTAGCTTTAGTTAGCTTGAGTTAGCTTGAGTTAGCTTGAGTTAGCTTGAGTTAGCTTGTCTTAGCTTTAGCTAGCTTGAGTTAGCTTGAACTAGCTTTAGCTACCTTGAGTTAGCTTGAGTTAGCTCGGGTTAGCTTGAGTTAGCTTGAGTTAGCTTGAGTTAGCTTTAGCTAGCTTGAGTTAGCTTGAGTTAGCTTGAGTTAGCTTGAACTAGCTTGAGTTAGCTTGAGTTAGCTTGAGTTAGCTTGAGTTAGCTTGAGTTAGCTTGAGTTAGCTTGTCTTAGCTTTAGCTAGCTTGAGTTAGCTTGAACTAGCTTTAGCTACCTTGAGTTAGCTTGAGTTAGCTCGGGTTAGCTTGAGTTAGCTTGAGTTAGCTTGAGTTAGCTTTAGCTAGCTTGAGTTAGCTTGAGTTAGCTTGAGTTAGCTTGAGTTAGCTTGAATTAGCTTGAGTTAGCTTGAGTTAGCTTTAGCTAGCTTGGGTTAGCTTGAGCTAGCTTGAGTTAGCTCGGGTTAGCTTGAGTTAGCTTGAGTTAGCTTTAGCTAGCTTGAGTTAGCTTGAGTTAGCTTGAGTTAGCTTGAGTTAGCTTTAGCTAGCTTGAGTTAGCTTGAACTAGCTTGAGTTAGCTTGAGCTAGCTTGAGTTAGCTTGAGTTAGCTTGAGTTAGCTTTAGCTAGCTTGAGTTAGCTTGAACTAGCTTTAGTTAGCTTGAGTTAGCTTGAGTTAGCTTGAGTTAGCTTGAGTTAGCTTGTCTTAGCTTTAGCTAGCTTGAGTTAGCTTGAACTAGCTTTAGCTACCTTGAGTTAGCTTGAGTTAGCTCGGGTTAGCTTGAGTTAGCTTGAGTTAGCTTGAGTTAGCTTTAGCTAGCTTGAGTTAGCTTGAGTTAGCTTGAGTTAGCTTGAACTAGCTTGAGTTAGCTTGAGTTAGCTTGAGTTAGCTTGAGTTAGCTTGAGTTAGCTTGAGTTAGCTTGTCTTAGCTTTAGCTAGCTTGAGTTAGCTTGAACTAGCTTTAGCTACCTTGAGTTAGCTTGAGTTAGCTCGGGTTAGCTTGAGTTAGCTTGAGTTAGCTTGAGTTAGCTTTAGCTAGCTTGAGTTAGCTTGAGTTAGCTTGAGTTAGCTTGAGTTAGCTTGAATTAGCTTGAGTTAGCTTGAGTTAGCTTTAGCTAGCTTGGGTTAGCTTGAGCTAGCTTGAGTTAGCTCGGGTTAGCTTGAGTTAGCTTGAGTTAGCTTTAGCTAGCTTGAGTTAGCTTGAGTTAGCTTGAGTTAGCTTGAGTTAGCTTTAGCTAGCTTGAGTTAGCTTGAACTAGCTTGAGTTAGCTTGAGCTAGCTTGAGTTAGCTTGAGTTAGCTTGAGTTAGCTTTAGCTAGCTTGAGTTAGCTTGAACTAGCTTGAGTTAGCTTGAGTTAGCTTGAGTTAGCTTGTCTTAGCTTTAGCTAGCTTGAGCTAGCTTGAACTAGCTTTAGCTACCTTGAGTTAGCTTGAGTTAGCTCGGGTTAGCTTGAGTTAGCTTGAGTTAGCTTGAGTTAGCTTTAGCTAGCTTGAGTTAGCTTGAGTTAGCTTGAGTTAGCTTGAACTAGCTTGAGTTAGCTTGAGTTAGCTTGAGTTAGCTTGAGTTAGCTTGAGTTAGCTTGTCTTAGCTTTAGCTAGCTTGAGTTAGCTTGAACTAGCTTTAGCTACCTTGAGTTAGCTTGAGTTAGCTCGGGTTAGCTTGAGTTAGCTTGAGTTAGCTTGAGTTAGCTTTAGCTAGCTTGAGTTAGCTTGAGTTAGCTTGAGTTAGCTTGAGTTAGCTTGAATTAGCTTGAGTTAGCTTGAGTTAGCTTTAGCTAGCTTGGGTTAGCTTGAGCTAGCTTGAGTTAGCTCGGGTTAGCTTGAGTTAGCTTGAGTTAGCTTTAGCTAGCTTGAGTTAGCTTGAGTTAGCTTGAGTTAGCTTGAGTTAGCTTTAGCTAGCTTGAGTTAGCTTGAACTAGCTTGAGTTAGCTTGAGCTAGCTTGAGTTAGCTTGAGTTAGCTTGAGTTAGCTTTAGCTAGCTTGAGTTAGCTTGAACTAGCTTGAGTTAGCTTGAGCTAGCTTGAGTTAGCTTGAGTTAGCTTGAGTTAGCTTTAGCTAGCTTGAGTTAGCTTGAACTAGCTTGAGTTAGCTTGAGTTAGCTTGAGTTAGCTTGAGTTAGCTTGTCTTAGCTTTAGCTAGCTTGAGCTAGCTTGAACTAGCTTTAGCTACCTTGAGTTAGCTTGAGTTAGCTCGGGTTAGCTTGAGTTAGCTTGAGTTAGCTTGAGTTAGCTTGAGCTAGCTTGAGTTAGCTTGAGTTAGCTTGAGTTAGCTTTAGCTAGCTTGAGTTAGCTTGAACTAGCTTGAGTTAGCTTGAGCTAGCTTGAGTTAGCTTGAGTTAGCTTGAGTTAGCTTTAGCTAGCTTGAGTTAGCTTGAACTAGCTTGAGTTAGCTTGAGTTAGCTTGAGTTAGCTTGAGTTAGCTTGTCTTAGCTTTAGCTAGCTTGAGCTAGCTTGAACTAGCTTTAGCTACCTTGAGTTAGCTTGAGTTAGCTCGGGTTAGCTTGAGTTAGCTTGAGTTAGCTTGAGTTAGCTTTAGCTAGCTTGAGTTAGCTTGAGTTAGCTTGAGTTAGCTTGAACTAGCTTGAGTTAGCTTGAGTTAGCTTGAGTTAGCTTGAGTTAGCTTGAGTTAGCTTGAGTTAGCTTGTCTTAGCTTTAGCTAGCTTGAGTTAGCTTGAACTAGCTTTAGCTACCTTGAGTTAGCTTGAGTTAGCTCGGGTTAGCTTGAGTTAGCTTGAGTTAGCTTGAGTTAGCTTTAGCTAGCTTGAGTTAGCTTGAGTTAGCTTGAGTTAGCTTGAGTTAGCTTGAATTAGCTTGAGTTAGCTTGAGTTAGCTTTAGCTAGCTTGGGTTAGCTTGAGCTAGCTTGAGTTAGCTCGGGTTAGCTTGAGTTAGCTTGAGTTAGCTTTAGCTAGCTTGAGTTAGCTTGAGTTAGCTTGAGTTAGCTTGAGTTAGCTTTAGCTAGCTTGAGTTAGCTTGAACTAGCTTGAGTTAGCTTGAGCTAGCTTGAGTTAGCTTGAGTTAGCTTGAGTTAGCTTTAGCTAGCTTGAGTTAGCTTGAACTAGCTTTAGTTAGCTTGAGTTAGCTTGAGTTAGCTTGAGTTAGCTTGAGTTAGCTTGTCTTAGCTTTAGCTAGCTTGAGTTAGCTTGAACTAGCTTTAGCTACCTTGAGTTAGCTTGAGTTAGCTCGGGTTAGCTTGAGTTAGCTTGAGTTAGCTTGAGTTAGCTTTAGCTAGCTTGAGTTAGCTTGAGTTAGCTTGAGTTAGCTTGAACTAGCTTGAGTTAGCTTGAGTTAGCTTGAGTTAGCTTGAGTTAGCTTGAGTTAGCTTGAGTTAGCTTGTCTTAGCTTTAGCTAGCTTGAGTTAGCTTGAACTAGCTTTAGCTACCTTGAGTTAGCTTGAGTTAGCTCGGGTTAGCTTGAGTTAGCTTGAGTTAGCTTGAGTTAGCTTTAGCTAGCTTGAGTTAGCTTGAGTTAGCTTGAGTTAGCTTGAGTTAGCTTGAATTAGCTTGAGTTAGCTTGAGTTAGCTTTAGCTAGCTTGGGTTAGCTTGAGCTAGCTTGAGTTAGCTCGGGTTAGCTTGAGTTAGCTTGAGTTAGCTTTAGCTAGCTTGAGTTAGCTTGAGTTAGCTTGAGTTAGCTTGAGTTAGCTTTAGCTAGCTTGAGTTAGCTTGAACTAGCTTGAGTTAGCTTGAGCTAGCTTGAGTTAGCTTGAGTTAGCTTGAGTTAGCTTTAGCTAGCTTGAGTTAGCTTGAACTAGCTTGAGTTAGCTTGAGTTAGCTTGAGTTAGCTTGTCTTAGCTTTAGCTAGCTTGAGCTAGCTTGAACTAGCTTTAGCTACCTTGAGTTAGCTTGAGTTAGCTCGGGTTAGCTTGAGTTAGCTTGAGTTAGCTTGAGTTAGCTTTAGCTAGCTTGAGTTAGCTTGAGTTAGCTTGAGTTAGCTTGAACTAGCTTGAGTTAGCTTGAGTTAGCTTGAGTTAGCTTGAGTTAGCTTGAGTTAGCTTGTCTTAGCTTTAGCTAGCTTGAGTTAGCTTGAACTAGCTTTAGCTACCTTGAGTTAGCTTGAGTTAGCTCGGGTTAGCTTGAGTTAGCTTGAGTTAGCTTGAGTTAGCTTTAGCTAGCTTGAGTTAGCTTGAGTTAGCTTGAGTTAGCTTGAGTTAGCTTGAATTAGCTTGAGTTAGCTTGAGTTAGCTTTAGCTAGCTTGGGTTAGCTTGAGCTAGCTTGAGTTAGCTCGGGTTAGCTTGAGTTAGCTTGAGTTAGCTTTAGCTAGCTTGAGTTAGCTTGAGTTAGCTTGAGTTAGCTTGAGTTAGCTTTAGCTAGCTTGAGTTAGCTTGAACTAGCTTGAGTTAGCTTGAGCTAGCTTGAGTTAGCTTGAGTTAGCTTGAGTTAGCTTTAGCTAGCTTGAGTTAGCTTGAACTAGCTTGAGTTAGCTTGAGCTAGCTTGAGTTAGCTTGAGTTAGCTTGAGTTAGCTTTAGCTAGCTTGAGTTAGCTTGAACTAGCTTGAGTTAGCTTGAGTTAGCTTGAGTTAGCTTGAGTTAGCTTGTCTTAGCTTTAGCTAGCTTGAGCTAGCTTGAACTAGCTTTAGCTACCTTGAGTTAGCTTGAGTTAGCTCGGGTTAGCTTGAGTTAGCTTGAGTTAGCTTGAGTTAGCTTGAGTTAGCTTGAGTTAGCTTGAGTTAGCTTGTCTTAGCTTTAGCTAGCTTGAGTTAGCTTGAACTAGCTTTAGCTACCTTGAGTTAGCTTGAGTTAGCTCGGGTTAGCTTGAGTTAGCTTGAGTTAGCTTGAGTTAGCTTTAGCTAGCTTGAGTTAGCTTGAGTTAGCTTGAGTTAGCTTGAGTTAGCTTGAATTAGCTTGAGTTAGCTTGAGTTAGCTTTAGCTAGCTTGGGTTAGCTTGAGCTAGCTTGAGTTAGCTCGGGTTAGCTTGAGTTAGCTTGAGTTAGCTTTAGCTAGCTTGAGTTAGCTTGAGTTAGCTTGAGTTAGCTTGAGTTAGCTTTAGCTAGCTTGAGTTAGCTTGAACTAGCTTGAGTTAGCTTGAGCTAGCTTGAGTTAGCTTGAGTTAGCTTGAGTTAGCTTTAGCTAGCTTGAGTTAGCTTGAACTAGCTTGAGTTAGCTTGAGCTAGCTTGAGTTAGCTTGAGTTAGCTTGAGTTAGCTTTAGCTAGCTTGAGTTAGCTTGAACTAGCTTGAGTTAGCTTGAGTTAGCTTGAGTTAGCTTGAGTTAGCTTGTCTTAGCTTTAGCTAGCTTGAGCTAGCTTGAACTAGCTTTAGCTACCTTGAGTTAGCTTGAGTTAGCTCGGGTTAGCTTGAGTTAGCTTGAGTTAGCTTGAGTTAGCTTGAGCTAGCTTGAGTTAGCTTGAGTTAGCTTGAGTTAGCTTTAGCTAGCTTGAGTTAGCTTGAACTAGCTTGAGTTAGCTTGAGCTAGCTTGAGTTAGCTTGAGTTAGCTTGAGTTAGCTTTAGCTAGCTTGAGTTAGCTTGAACTAGCTTGAGTTAGCTTGAGTTAGCTTGAGTTAGCTTGAGTTAGCTTGTCTTAGCTTTAGCTAGCTTGAGCTAGCTTGAACTAGCTTTAGCTACCTTGAGTTAGCTTGAGTTAGCTCGGGTTAGCTTGAGTTAGCTTGAGTTAGCTTGAGTTAGCTTTAGCTAGCTTGAGTTAGCTTGAGTTAGCTTGAGTTAGCTTGAACTAGCTTGAGTTAGCTTGAGTTAGCTTGAGTTAGCTTGAGTTAGCTTGAGTTAGCTTGAGTTAGCTTGTCTTAGCTTTAGCTAGCTTGAGTTAGCTTGAACTAGCTTTAGCTACCTTGAGTTAGCTTGAGTTAGCTCGGGTTAGCTTGAGTTAGCTTGAGTTAGCTTGAGTTAGCTTTAGCTAGCTTGAGTTAGCTTGAGTTAGCTTGAGTTAGCTTGAGTTAGCTTGAATTAGCTTGAGTTAGCTTGAGTTAGCTTTAGCTAGCTTGGGTTAGCTTGAGCTAGCTTGAGTTAGCTCGGGTTAGCTTGAGTTAGCTTGAGTTAGCTTTAGCTAGCTTGAGTTAGCTTGAGTTAGCTTGAGTTAGCTTGAGTTAGCTTTAGCTAGCTTGAGTTAGCTTGAACTAGCTTGAGTTAGCTTGAGCTAGCTTGAGTTAGCTTGAGTTAGCTTGAGTTAGCTTTAGCTAGCTTGAGTTAGCTTGAACTAGCTTTAGTTAGCTTGAGTTAGCTTGAGTTAGCTTGAGTTAGCTTGAGTTAGCTTGTCTTAGCTTTAGCTAGCTTGAGTTAGCTTGAACTAGCTTTAGCTACCTTGAGTTAGCTTGAGTTAGCTCGGGTTAGCTTGAGTTAGCTTGAGTTAGCTTGAGTTAGCTTTAGCTAGCTTGAGTTAGCTTGAGTTAGCTTGAGTTAGCTTGAGTTAGCTTGAGTTAGCTTGAGTTAGCTTGTCTTAGCTTTAGCTAGCTTGAGTTAGCTTGAACTAGCTTTAGCTACCTTGAGTTAGCTTGAGTTAGCTCGGGTTAGCTTGAGTTAGCTTGAGTTAGCTTGAGTTAGCTTTAGCTAGCTTGAGTTAGCTTGAGTTAGCTTGAGTTAGCTTGAGTTAGCTTGAATTAGCTTGAGTTAGCTTGAGTTAGCTTTAGCTAGCTTGGGTTAGCTTGAGCTAGCTTGAGTTAGCTCGGGTTAGCTTGAGTTAGCTTGAGTTAGCTTTAGCTAGCTTGAGTTAGCTTGAGTTAGCTTGAGTTAGCTTGAGTTAGCTTTAGCTAGCTTGAGTTAGCTTGAACTAGCTTGAGTTAGCTTGAGCTAGCTTGAGTTAGCTTGAGTTAGCTTGAGTTAGCTTTAGCTAGCTTGAGTTAGCTTGAACTAGCTTTAGTTAGCTTGAGTTAGCTTGAGTTAGCTTTAGCTAGCTTGGGTTAGCTTGAGCTAGCTTGAGTTAGCTCGGGTTAGCTTGAGTTAGCTTGAGTTAGCTTTAGCTAGCTTGAGTTAGCTTGAGTTAGCTTGAGTTAGCTTGAGTTAGCTTTAGCTAGCTTGAGTTAGCTTGAACTAGCTTGAGTTAGCTTGAGCTAGCTTGAGTTAGCTTGAGTTAGCTTGAGTTAGCTTTAGCTAGCTTGAGTTAGCTTGAACTAGCTTTAGTTAGCTTGAGTTAGCTTGAGTTAGCTTGAGTTAGCTTGAGTTAGCTTGTCTTAGCTTTAGCTAGCTTGAGTTAGCTTGAACTAGCTTTAGCTACCTTGAGTTAGCTTGAGTTAGCTCGGGTTAGCTTGAGTTAGCTTGAGTTAGCTTGAGTTAGCTTTAGCTAGCTTGAGTTAGCTTGAGTTAGCTTGAGTTAGCTTGAGTTAGCTTGAGTTAGCTTGAGTTAGCTTGTCTTAGCTTTAGCTAGCTTGAGTTAGCTTGAACTAGCTTTAGCTACCTTGAGTTAGCTTGAGTTAGCTCGGGTTAGCTTGAGTTAGCTTGAGTTAGCTTGAGTTAGCTTTAGCTAGCTTGAGTTAGCTTGAGTTAGCTTGAGTTAGCTTGAGTTAGCTTGAATTAGCTTGAGTTAGCTTGAGTTAGCTTTAGCTAGCTTGGGTTAGCTTGAGCTAGCTTGAGTTAGCTCGGGTTAGCTTGAGTTAGCTTGAGTTAGCTTTAGCTAGCTTGAGTTAGCTTGAGTTAGCTTGAGTTAGCTTGAGTTAGCTTTAGCTAGCTTGAGTTAGCTTGAACTAGCTTGAGTTAGCTTGAGCTAGCTTGAGTTAGCTTGAGTTAGCTTGAGTTAGCTTTAGCTAGCTTGAGTTAGCTTGAACTAGCTTGAGTTAGCTTGAGTTAGCTTGAGTTAGCTTGTCTTAGCTTTAGCTAGCTTGAGCTAGCTTGAACTAGCTTTAGCTACCTTGAGTTAGCTTGAGTTAGCTCGGGTTAGCTTGAGTTAGCTTGAGTTAGCTTGAGTTAGCTTTAGCTAGCTTGAGTTAGCTTGAGTTAGCTTGAGTTAGCTTGAACTAGCTTGAGTTAGCTTGAGTTAGCTTGAGTTAGCTTGAGTTAGCTTGAGTTAGCTTGTCTTAGCTTTAGCTAGCTTGAGTTAGCTTGAACTAGCTTTAGCTACCTTGAGTTAGCTTGAGTTAGCTCGGGTTAGCTTGAGTTAGCTTGAGTTAGCTTGAGTTAGCTTTAGCTAGCTTGAGTTAGCTTGAGTTAGCTTGAGTTAGCTTGAGTTAGCTTGAATTAGCTTGAGTTAGCTTGAGTTAGCTTTAGCTAGCTTGGGTTAGCTTGAGCTAGCTTGAGTTAGCTCGGGTTAGCTTGAGTTAGCTTGAGTTAGCTTTAGCTAGCTTGAGTTAGCTTGAGTTAGCTTGAGTTAGCTTGAGTTAGCTTTAGCTAGCTTGAGTTAGCTTGAACTAGCTTGAGTTAGCTTGAGCTAGCTTGAGTTAGCTTGAGTTAGCTTGAGTTAGCTTTAGCTAGCTTGAGTTAGCTTGAACTAGCTTGAGTTAGCTTGAGCTAGCTTGAGTTAGCTTGAGTTAGCTTGAGTTAGCTTTAGCTAGCTTGAGTTAGCTTGAACTAGCTTGAGTTAGCTTGAGTTAGCTTGAGTTAGCTTGAGTTAGCTTGTCTTAGCTTTAGCTAGCTTGAGCTAGCTTGAACTAGCTTTAGCTACCTTGAGTTAGCTTGAGTTAGCTCGGGTTAGCTTGAGTTAGCTTGAGTTAGCTTGAGTTAGCTTGAGCTAGCTTGAGTTAGCTTGAGTTAGCTTGAGTTAGCTTTAGCTAGCTTGAGTTAGCTTGAACTAGCTTGAGTTAGCTTGAGCTAGCTTGAGTTAGCTTGAGTTAGCTTGAGTTAGCTTTAGCTAGCTTGAGTTAGCTTGAACTAGCTTGAGTTAGCTTGAGTTAGCTTGAGTTAGCTTGAGTTAGCTTGTCTTAGCTTTAGCTAGCTTGAGCTAGCTTGAACTAGCTTTAGCTACCTTGAGTTAGCTTGAGTTAGCTCGGGTTAGCTTGAGTTAGCTTGAGTTAGCTTGAGTTAGCTTTAGCTAGCTTGAGTTAGCTTGAGTTAGCTTGAGTTAGCTTGAACTAGCTTGAGTTAGCTTGAGTTAGCTTGAGTTAGCTTGAGTTAGCTTGAGTTAGCTTGAGTTAGCTTGTCTTAGCTTTAGCTAGCTTGAGTTAGCTTGAACTAGCTTTAGCTACCTTGAGTTAGCTTGAGTTAGCTCGGGTTAGCTTGAGTTAGCTTGAGTTAGCTTGAGTTAGCTTTAGCTAGCTTGAGTTAGCTTGAGTTAGCTTGAGTTAGCTTGAGTTAGCTTGAATTAGCTTGAGTTAGCTTGAGTTAGCTTTAGCTAGCTTGGGTTAGCTTGAGCTAGCTTGAGTTAGCTCGGGTTAGCTTGAGTTAGCTTGAGTTAGCTTTAGCTAGCTTGAGTTAGCTTGAGTTAGCTTGAGTTAGCTTGAGTTAGCTTTAGCTAGCTTGAGTTAGCTTGAACTAGCTTGAGTTAGCTTGAGCTAGCTTGAGTTAGCTTGAGTTAGCTTGAGTTAGCTTTAGCTAGCTTGAGTTAGCTTGAACTAGCTTTAGTTAGCTTGAGTTAGCTTGAGTTAGCTTGAGTTAGCTTGAGTTAGCTTGTCTTAGCTTTAGCTAGCTTGAGTTAGCTTGAACTAGCTTTAGCTACCTTGAGTTAGCTTGAGTTAGCTCGGGTTAGCTTGAGTTAGCTTGAGTTAGCTTGAGTTAGCTTTAGCTAGCTTGAGTTAGCTTGAGTTAGCTTGAGTTAGCTTGAGTTAGCTTGAGTTAGCTTGAGTTAGCTTGTCTTAGCTTTAGCTAGCTTGAGTTAGCTTGAACTAGCTTTAGCTACCTTGAGTTAGCTTGAGTTAGCTCGGGTTAGCTTGAGTTAGCTTGAGTTAGCTTGAGTTAGCTTTAGCTAGCTTGAGTTAGCTTGAGTTAGCTTGAGTTAGCTTGAGTTAGCTTGAATTAGCTTGAGTTAGCTTGAGTTAGCTTTAGCTAGCTTGGGTTAGCTTGAGCTAGCTTGAGTTAGCTCGGGTTAGCTTGAGTTAGCTTGAGTTAGCTTTAGCTAGCTTGAGTTAGCTTGAGTTAGCTTGAGTTAGCTTGAGTTAGCTTTAGCTAGCTTGAGTTAGCTTGAACTAGCTTGAGTTAGCTTGAGCTAGCTTGAGTTAGCTTGAGTTAGCTTGAGTTAGCTTTAGCTAGCTTGAGTTAGCTTGAACTAGCTTGAGTTAGCTTGAGTTAGCTTGAGTTAGCTTGAGTTAGCTTGAGTTAGCTTGTCTTAGCTTTAGCTAGCTTGAGTTAGCTTGAACTAGCTTTAGCTACCTTGAGTTAGCTTGAGTTAGCTCGGGTTAGCTTGAGTTAGCTTGAGTTAGCTTGAGTTAGCTTTAGCTAGCTTGAGTTAGCTTGAGTTAGCTTGAGTTAGCTTGAACTAGCTTGAGTTAGCTTGAGTTAGCTTGAGTTAGCTTGAGTTAGCTTGAGTTAGCTTGTCTTAGCTTTAGCTAGCTTGAGTTAGCTTGAACTAGCTTTAGCTACCTTCAGTTAGCTTGAGTTAGCTCGGGTTAGCTTGAGTTAGCTTGAGTTAGCTTGAGTTAGCTTTAGCTAGCTTGAGTTAGCTTGAGTTAGCTTGAGTTAGCTTGAGTTAGCTTGAATTAGCTTGAGTTAGCTTGAGTTAGCTTTAGCTAGCTTGGGTTAGCTTGAGCTAGCTTGAGTTAGCTCGGGTTAGCTTGAGTTAGCTTGAGTTAGCTTTAGCTAGCTTGAGTTAGCTTGAGTTAGCTTGAGTTAGCTTGAGTTAGCTTTAGCTAGCTTGAGTTAGCTTGAGCTAGCTGAGTTAGCTTGAGTTAGCTAGCTTGAGCTTGAGCTAGCTAGCTAGCTTGAGCTTGAGCTAGCTAGCTCGCTTGAGCTTGAGCTTGAGCTAGCTAGCTTGAGCTTGAGCTAGCTAGCTAGCTTGAGCTTGAGCTTGAGCTAGCTGGCTTGAGCTTGAGCTAGCTAGCTTGAGCTTGAGCTAGCTAGCTAGCTAGCTTGAGCTTGAGCTTGAGCTAGCTAGCTAGCTTGAGCTAGCTATCTAGCTTGAGCTTGAGCTAGCTAGCTAGCTTGAGCTTGAGCTTGAGCTTGAGCTAGCTGGCTTGAGCTTGAGCTAGCTAGCTTGAGCTTGAGCTAGCTAGCTAGCTTGAGCTTGAGCTTGAGCTAGCTGGCTTGAGCTTGAGCTAGCTAGCTTGAGCTTGAGCTAGCTAGCTAGCTTGAGCTTGAGCTTGAGCTAGCTAGCTAGCTAGCTTGAGCTTGAGCTTGAGCTTGAGCTAGCTAGCTTGAGCTTGAGCTAGCTAGCTAGCTTGAGCTTGAGCTTGAGCTAGCTAGCTTGAGCTTGAGCTTGAGCTAGCTAGCTTGAGCTTGAGCTTGAGCTAGCTAGCTTGAGCTTGAGCTTGAGCTAGCTAGCTTGAGCTTGAGCTTGAGCTAGCTAGCTAGCTAGCTTGAGCTTGAGCTAGCTAGCTTGAGCTTGAGCTAGCTAGCTAGCTTGAGATTGAGCTTGAGCTAGCTGGCTTGAGCTTGAGCTAGCTAGCTTGAGCTTGAGCTAGCTAGCTTGAGCTTGAGCTAGCTAGCTAGCTTGAACTTGAGCTAGCTAGCTAGCTTGAGCTTGAGCTTGAGCTAGCTAGCTAGCTTGAGCTTGAGCTTGAGCTAGCTGGCTTGAGCTTGAGCTAGCTAGCTTGAGCTTGAGCTAGCTAGCTTGAGCTTGAGCTAGCTAGCTAGCTTGAACTTGAGCTAGCTAGCTAGCTTGAGCTTGAGCTAGCTAGCTAGCTTGAGCTTGAGCTAGCTAGCTAGCTTGAGCTTGAGCTTGAGCTAGCTAGCTTGAGCTTGAGCTTGAGCTAGCTAGCTAGCTTGAGCTTGAGCTAGCTAGCTTGAGCTTGAGCTAGCTAGCTTGAGCTTGAGCTAGCTAGCTAGCTTGAGCTTGAGCTAGCTAGCTAGCTTGAACTTGAGCTAGCTAGCTAGCTTGAGCTTGAGCTAGCTAGCTAGCTTGAGCTAGCTAGCTAGCTTGAGCTTGAGCTTGAGCTAGCTAGCTTGAGCTTGAGCTAGCTAGCTAGCTTGAGCTTGAGCTAGCTAGCTAGCTTGAGCTTGAGCTAGCTAGCTAGCTTGAGCTTGAGCTTGAGCTAGCTAGCTTGAGCTTGAGCTTGAGCTAGCTAGCTAGCTTGAGCTTGAGCTAGCTAGCTTGAGCTTGAGCTAGCTAGCTTGAGCTTGAGCTAGCTAGCAAGCTTGTGCTTGAGCTAGCTAGCTAGCTTGAGCTTGAGCTTGAGCTAGCTAGCTTGAGCTTGAGCTAGCTAGCTTGAGCTTGAGCTAGCTAGCTTGAGCTTGAGCTAGCTAGCAAGCTTGTGCTTGAGCTAGCTAGCTAGCTTGAGCTTGAGCTTGAGCTAGCTGGCTTGAGCTTGAGCTAGCTAGCTTGAGCTTGAGCTAGCTAGCTTGAGCTTGACCTAGCTAGCTAGCTTGAACTTGAGCTAGCTAGCTAGCTTGAGCTTGAGCTAGCTAGCTAGCTTGAGCTTGAGCTAGCTAGCTAGCTTGAGCTTGAGCTTGAGCTAGCTAGCTTGAGCTTGAGCTTGAGCTAGCTAGCTAGCTTGAGCTTGAGCTAGCTAGCTTGAGCTTGAGCTAGCTAGCTTGAGCTTGAGCTAGCTAGCTAGCTTGAGCTTGAGCTAGCTAGCTAGCTTGAACTTGAGCTAGCTAGCTAGCTTGAGTTTGAGCTAGCTAGCTTGAGCTTGAGCTAGCTAGCTTGAGCTTGAGCTAGCTAGCTAGCTTGAACTTGAGCTAGCTAGCTAGCTTGAGCTTGAGCTAGCTAGCTAGCTTGAGCTTGAGCTAGCTAGCTAGCTTGAGCTTGAGCTTGAGCTAGCTAGCTTGAGCTTGAGCTTGAGCTAGCTAGCTAGCTTGAGCTTGAGCTAGCTAGCTTGAGCTTGAGCTAGCTAGCTTGAGCTTGAGCTAGCTAGCTAGCTTGAGCTTGAGCTAGCTAGCTAGCTTGAACTTGAGCTAGCTAGCTAGCTTGAGCTTGAGCTAGCTAGCTTGAGCTTGAGCTAGCTAGCTAGCTTGAGCTTGAGCTTGAGCTAGCTAGCTAGCTAGCTTGAGCTTGAGCTTGAGCTTGAGCTAGCTAGCTTGAGCTTGAGCTAGCTAGCTAGCTTGAGCTTGGGCTTGAGCTAGCTAGCTTGAGCTTGAGCTTGAGCTAGCTAGCTTGAGCTTGAGCTTGAGCTAGCTAGCTTGAGCTTGAGCTTGAGCTAGCTAGCTTGAGCTTGAGCTTGAGCTAGCTAGCTAGCTAGCTTGAGCTTGAGCTAGCTAGCTTGAGCTTGAGCTAGCTAGCTAGCTTGAGCTTGAGCTTGAGCTAGCTGGCTTGAGCTTGAGCTAGCTAGCTTGAGCTTGAGCTAGCTAGCTTGAGCTTGAGCTAGCTAGCTAGCTTGAACTTGAGCTAGCTAGCTAGCTTGAGCTTGAGCTTGAGCTTGAGCTAGCTAGCTAGCTTGAGCTTGAGCTTGAGCTAGCTGGCTTGAGCTTGAGCTAGCTAGCTTGAGCTTGAGCTAGCTAGCTTGAGCTTGAGCTAGCTAGCTAGCTTGAACTTGAGCTAGCTAGCTAGCTTGAGCTTGAGCTAGCTAGCTAGCTTGAGCTTGAGCTAGCTAGCTAGCTTGAGCTTGAGCTTGAGCTAGCTAGCTTGAGCTTGAGCTTGAGCTAGCTAGCTAGCTTGAGCTTGAGCTAGCTAGCTTGAGCTTGAGCTAGATAGCTTGAGCTTGAGCTAGCTAGCTAGCTTGAGCTTGAGCTAGCTAGCTAGCTTGAACTTGAGCTAGCTAGCTAGCTTGAGCTTGAGCTAGCTAGCTAGCTTGAGCTAGCTAGCTAGCTTGAGCTTGAGCTTGAGCTAGCTAGCTTGAGCTTGAGCTAGCTAGCTAGCTTGAGCTTGAGCTAGCTAGCTAGCTTGAGCTTGAGCTAGCTAGCTAGCTTGAGCTTGAGCTTGAGCTAGCTAGCTTGAGCTTGAGCTTGAGCTAGCTAGCTAGCTTGAGCTTGAGCTAGCTAGCTTGAGCTTGAGCTAGCTAGCTTGAGCTTGAGCTAGCTAGCAAGCTTGTGCTTGAGCTAGCTAGCTAGCTTGAGCTTGAGCTTGAGCTAGCTAGCTTGAGCTTGAGCTAGCTAGCTTGAGCTTGAGCTAGCTAGCTTGAGCTTGAGCTAGCTAGCAAGCTTGTGCTTGAGCTAGCTAGCTAGCTTGAGCTTGAGCTTGAGCTAGCTGGCTTGAGCTTGAGCTAGCTAGCTTGAGCTTGAGCTAGCTAGCTTGAGCTTGAGCTAGCTAGCTAGCTTGAACTTGAGCTAGCTAGCTTGAGCTAGCTAGCTAGCTTGAGCTTGAGCTAGCTAGCTTGAGCTTGAGCTAGCTAGCTTGAGCTTGAGCTAGCTAGCTAGCTTGAGCTTGAGCTAGCTAGCTAGCTTGAACTTGAGCTAGCTAGCTAGCTTGAGTTTGAGCTAGCTAGCTTGAGCTTGAGCTAGCTAGCTTGAGCTTGAGCTAGCTAGCTAGCTTGAACTTGAGCTAGCTAGCTAGCTTGAGCTTGAGCTAGCTAGCTAGCTTGAGCTTGAGCTAGCTAGCTAGCTTGAGCTTGAGCTTGAGCTAGCTAGCTTGAGCTTGAGCTTGAGCTAGCTAGCTAGCTTGAGCTTGAGCTAGCTAGCTTGAGCTTGAGCTAGCTAGCTTGAGCTTGAGCTAGCTAGCTAGCTTGAGCTTGAGCTAGCTAGCTAGCTTGAACTTGAGCTAGCTAGCTAGCTTGAGCTTGAGCTAGCTAGCTAGCTTGAGCTAGCTAGCTAGCTTGAGCTTGAGCTTGAGCTTGAGCTAGCTAGCTTGAGCTTGAGCTAGCTAGCTAGCTTGAGCTTGAGCTAGCTAGCTAGCTTGAGCTTGAGCTAGCTAGCTAGCTTGAGCTTGAGCTTGAGCTAGCTAGCTTGAGCTTGAGCTAGCTAGCTAGCTTGAGCTTGAGCTAGCTAGCTAGCTTGAGCTTGAGCTTGAGCTAGCTAGCTTGAGCTTGAGCTTGAGCTAGCTAGCTAGCTTGAGCTTGAGCTAGCTAGCTTGAGCTTGAGCTAGCTAGCTTGAGCTTGAGCTAGCTAGCTAGCTTGTGCTTGAGCTAGCTAGCTAGCTTGAGCTTGAGCTTGAGCTAGCTGGCTTGAGCTTGAGCTAGCTAGCTTGAGCTTGAGCTAGCTAGCTTGAGCTTGAGCTAGCTAGCTAGCTTGAACTTGAGCTAGCTAGCTAGCTTGAGCTTGAGCTAGCTAGCTAGCTTGAGCTTGAGCTAGCTAGCTAGCTTGAGCTTGAGCTTGAGCTAGCTAGCTTGAGCTTGAGCTTGAGCTAGCTAGCTAGCTTGAGCTTGAGCTAGCTAGCTTGAGCTTGAGCTAGCTAGCTTGAGCTTGAGCTAGCTAGCTAGCTTGAGCTTGAGCTAGCTAGCTAGCTTGAACTTGAGCTAGCTAGCTAGCTTGAGCTTGAGCTAGCTAGCTAGCTTGAGCTAGCTAGCTAGCTTGAGCTTGAGCTTGAGCTAGCTAGCTTGAGCTTGAGCTAGCTAGCTAGCTTGAGCTTGAGCTAGCTAGCTAGCTTGAGCTTGAGCCAGCTAGCTAGCTTGAGCTTGAGCTTGAGCTAGCTAGCTTGAGCTTGAGCTTGAGCTAGCTAGCTAGCTTGAGCTTGAGCTAGCTAGCTTGAGCTTGAGCTAGCTAGCTTGAGCTTGAGCTAGCTAGCAAGCTTGTGCTTGAGCTAGCTAGCTAGCTTGAGCTTGAGCTTGAGCTAGCTAGCTTGAGCTTGAGCTAGCTAGCTTGAGCTTGAGCTAGCTAGCTTGAGCTTGAGCTAGCTAGCAAGCTTGTGCTTGAGCTAGCTAGCTAGCTTGAGCTTGAGCTTGAGCTAGCTGGCTTGAGCTTGAGCTAGCTAGCTTGAGCTTGAGCTAGCTAGCTTGAGCTTGAGCTAGCTAGCTAGCTTGAACTTGAGCTAGCTAGCTAGCTTGAGCTTGAGCTAGCTAGCTAGCTTGAGCTTGAGCTAGCTAGCTAGCTTGAGCTTGAGCTTGAGCTAGCTAGCTTGAGCTTGAGCTTGAGCTAGCTAGCTAGCTGGAGCTTGAGCTAGCTAGCTTGAGCTTGAGCTAGCTAGCTTGAGCTTGAGCTAGCTAGCTAGCTTGAGCTTGAGCTAGCTAGCTAGCTTAAACTTGAGCTAGCTAGCTAGCTTGAGTTTGAGCTAGCTAGCTTGAGCTTGAGCTAGCTAGCTTGAGCTTGAGCTAGCTAGCTAGCTTGAACTTGAGCTAGCTAGCTAGCTTGAGCTTGAGCTAGCTAGCTAGCTTGAGCTTGAGCTAGCTAGCTAGCTTGAGCTTGAGCTTGAGCTAGCTAGCTTGAGCTTGAGCTTGAGCTAGCTAGCTAGCTTGAGCTTGAGCTAGCTAGCTTGAGCTTGAGCTAGCTAGCTTGAGCTTGAGCTAGCTAGCTAGCTTGAGCTTGAGCTAGCTAGCTAGCTTGAACTTGAGCTAGCTAGCTAGCTTGAGCTTGAGCTAGCTAGCTAGCTTGAGCTAGCTAGCTAGCTTGAGCTTGAGCTTGAGCTTGAGCTAGCTAGCTTGAGCTTGAGCTAGCTAGCTAGCTTGAGCTTGAGCTAGCTAGCCAGCTTGAGCTTGAGCTAGCTAGCTAGCTTGAGCTTGAGCTTGAGCTAGCTAGCTTGAGCTTGAGCTTGAGCTAGCTAGCTAGCTTGAGCTTGAGCTAGCTAGCTAGCTTGAGCTTGAGCTTGAGCTAGCTAGCTTGAGCTTGAGCTTGAGCTAGCTAGCTAGCTTGAGCTTGAGCTAGCTAGCTTGAGCTTGAGCTAGCTAGCTTGAGATTGAGCTAGCTAGCTAGCTTGTGCTTGAGCTAGCTAGCTAGCTTGAGCTTGAGCTTGAGCTAGCTGGCTTGAGCTTGAGCTAGCTAGCTTGAGCTTGAGCTAGCTAGCTTGAGCTTGAGCTAGCTAGCTAGCTTGAACTTGAGCTAGCTAGCTAGCTTGAGCTTGAGCTTGAGCTAGCTAGCTAGCTTGAGCTTGAGCTAGCTAGCTAGCTTGAGCTTGAGCTTGAGCTAGCTAGCTTGAGCTTGAGCTTGAGCTAGCTAGCTAGCTTGAGCTTGAGCTAGCTAGCTTGAGCTTGAGCTAGCTAGCTTGAGCTTGAGCTAGCTAGCTAGCTTGAGCTTGAGCTAGCTAGCTAGCTTGAACTTGAGCTAGCTAGCTAGCTTGAGCTTGAGCTAGCTAGCTAGCTTGAGCTAGCTAGCTAGCTTGAGCTTGAGCTTGAGCTTGAGCTAGCTAGCTTGAGCTTGAGCTAGCTAGCTAGCTTGAGCTTGAGCTAGCTAGCTAGCTTGAGCTTGAGCTAGCTAGCTAGCTTGAGCTTGAGCTTGAGCTAGCTAGCTTGAGCTTGAGCTTGAGCTAGCTAGCTAGCTTGAGCTTGAGCTAGCTAGCTTGAGCTTGAGCTAGCTAGCTTGAGCTTGAGCTAGCTAGCTAGCTTGAGCTTGAGCTAGCTAGCTAGCTTGAGCTTGAGCTAGCTGGCTTGAGCTTGAGCTAGATAGCTTGAGCTTGAGCTAGCTAGCTAGCTTGAGCTAGCTAGCTAGAGCTCGACCTATGAAAAGCTGCGCAAACACTTATTCTATAATAATTGCGAAAATTAAAAATTTCACAAGTGAAAAGCTGCATAAACAGTAATTCTATGTGTGGGGCATTATTAGGGGGAGGTGTCTTGTCAAAATATGGCTGGACTAAAGACCTCAACCCAGATAGGGTGGAAGGCCCTATGATCGGTCTGTTACTAATCGGTGACCGATAAAGACCTGACCAAGGCCTGTAGTAAGCTTGGTTAGGCATTACAGGAGATAACACTAAGACCGAGGGGTCTTAGAGAGCCCTCTAGCGGGGCGAATAGAGCTAGATCGAGCCTTGGGAAAGCTAGATCGAGCAGGACTGAAGCTAAAGGATAGACCGAGAGGTCTGTCTGGTCCTCCTAGAGAGGCCAAGAGAAAGTACGAGAAGCCAACTAAAGCTTGATCGGGCCTTCAGCAAGCACGACCGAGCTGTACCGGAGCTAACACTAAGACCGAGGGGTCTTAGAGAGCCCTCTAGCGGGGCGAATAGAGCTAGATCGAGCCTTGGGAAAGCTAGATCGAGCAGGACTGAAGCTAAACGATAGACCGAGAGGTCTGTCTGGTCCTCCTAGAGAGGCCAAGAGAAAAAACGAGAAGCTAACTAAAGCTTGATCGGGCCTTCAGCAAGCACGACCGAGCTGTACCGGAGCTAACACTAAGACCGAGGGGTCTTAGAGAGCCCTCTAGCGGGGCGAATAGAGCTTGATCAAGCCTTGGGCAAGCTAGATCGAGCAGGACTGAAGCTAAGCAAGAGACCGAGAGGTCTGTCTGGTCCTCCTAGAGAGGCCAAGAGAAAGTACGAGAAGCCAACTAAAGCTTGATCGGGCCTTCAGCAAGCACGACCGAGCTGTACCGGAGCTAACACTAAGACCGAGGGGTCTTAGAGAGCCCTCTAGCGGGGCGAATAGAGCTAGATCGAGCCTTGGGAAAGCTAGATCGAGCAGGACTGAAGCTAAACGATAGACCGAGAGGTCTGTCTGGTCCTCCTAGAGAGGCCAAGAGAAAGTACGAGAAGCTAACTAAAGCTTGATCGCGCCTTCAGCAAGCACGATTGAGCAAGACCGGAGCTAACACTAAGACCGAAGTGTCTTAGAGAGCCCTCTGGTGGGGCGAATAGAGCTAGATCGAGCCTTGGGAAAGCTAGATCGAGTAAGATTGAAGCTGAAAGAGTGTCAGAGGAGCAAATGAACCTCCAAAAAGTGAAAATCAAATTTTAGAAAAAACACAAGTTAAATACTGCATGGACAGTATTTCTATGTGTGGGGCATTATTAGGGGGAGGTGTCTTGTCAAAATATGGCTGGACTAAAGACCTCAACCCGGATAGGGTGGAAGGCCCCATGATCGGTCTGTTACTAATCGGTGACCGATAAAGACCTGACCAAGGCCTGTAGTAAGCTTGGTTAGGCATTACAGGAGTTAACACTAAGACCGAGGGGTCTTAGAGAGCCCTCTAGCGGGGCGAATAGAGCTAGATCGAGCCTTGGGAAAGCTAGATCGAGCAGGACTGAAGCTAAGCAAGAGACCGAAAGGTCTGTCTGGTCCTCCTAGAGAGGCCAAGAGAAAGTACGAGAAGCTAACTAAAGCTTGATCAGGCCTTCAGCAAGCACGACCGAGCTGTACCGGAGCTAACACTAAGACCGAGGGGTCTTAGAGAGCCCTCTAGCAGGGCGAATAGATCTAGATCGAGCCTTGGGAAAGCTAGATCGAGCAGGACTGAAGCTAAACGATAGACCGAGAGGTCTGTCTGGTCCTCCTAGAGAGGCCAAGAGAAAGTACGAGAAGCTAACTAAAGCTTGATCGGGCCTTCAGCAAGCACGACCGAGCTGTACCGGAGCTAACACTAAGACCGAGGGGTCTTAGAGAGCCCTCTAGCAGGGCGAATAGAGCTAGATCGAGCCTTGGGAAAGCTAGATCAAGCAGGACTGAAGCTAAACGATAGACCGAGAGGTCTGTCTGGTCCTCCTATAGAGGCCAAGAGAAAGTACGAGAATCTAACTAAAGCTTGATCGGGCCTTCAGCAAGCACGACCGAGCTGTACCGGAGCTAACACTAAGACCGAGGGGTCTTAGAGAGCCCTCTAGCAGGGCGAATAGAGCTAGATCGAGCCTTGGGAAAGCTAGATCGAGCAGGACTGAAGCTAAACGATAGACCGAGAGGTCTGTCTGGTCCTCCTAGAGAGGCCAAGAGGAAGTACGAGAAGCTAACTAAAGCTTGATCGCGCCTTCAGCAAGCACGATTGAGCAAGACCGGAGCTAACACTAAGACCGAAGTGTCTTAGAGAGCCCTCTAGTGGGGCGAATAGAGCTAGATCGAGCCTTGGGAAAGCTAGATCGAGTAAGATTGAAGCTGAAAGAGTGTCAGAGGAGCAAATGAACCTCCAAAAAGTGAAAATCAAATTTTAGAAAAAAACACAAGTTAAATACTGCATGGACAGTAATTCTATGTGTGGGGCATTATTAGGGAGAGGTGTCTTGTCAAAATATGGCTGGACTAAAGACCTCAACCCGGATAGGGTGGAAGGCCCTATGATTGGTCTGTTACTAATCGGTGACCGATAAAGACCTGACCAAGGCCTGTAGTAAGCTTGGTTAGGCATTACAGAAGATAACACTAAGACCGAGGGGTCTTAGAGAGCCCTCTAGCGGGGCGAATAGAGCTTGATCAAGCCTTGGGCAAGCTAGATCGAGCAGGACTGAAGCTAAACGATAGACCGAGAGGTCTGTCTGGTCCTCCTAGAGAGGCCAAGAGAAAGTACGAGAATCTAACTAAAGCTGGGTCGGGCCTTCAGCAAGCACGACCGAGCAGTACCGGAGCTAACACTAAGACCGAGGGGTCTTAGAGAGCCCTCTAGTGGGGCGAATAGAGCTAGATCGAGCCTTGGGAAAGCTAGATCGAGCAGGACTGAAGCTAAACGATAAACCGAAAGGTCTGACGGGTCCTCATAAGAGGCATGGAGAAAGATCTGATACTAAAGTACCTCTCGGAAGTAATAAAATATGCCTGATGAAGCCGGGTATGATGTTTGTTGTTTGATGGCATTCATCGATTAGGTCTGGTGGATTCCCCATTACTCCGAGTGGTACTAGTAGAGGCTCCTACAGGGGTGAGCAAAGCGAGATCAAGCCTTAGGCAAGCTAGATCGAGCAGAACTGAAGCTGAAAAGCAAAATAAATGACAGGTCTGTCCAAATCAATAAACTTGAAATCCAGTGTGGTCACCACGGGTCACGAGGTGAATTCCTAGCGATTGTCTGCTGAACGTATAGGAAGGCCCGAAACGAACGATAATTTCATTGCACAGTGGAGATACTATACGTTCAGGAGTAGCATACATCGGGTTTGATCTATGATCATGTCTGGTCTCCGAGGATCCACCGGGTTACCAACTGGCACCGCTGTACTGGGTGTAAAACTGGGCCACCTGAAGTCCCGGGTGTAAAACTAGGTGCCTCTGTGCCAAAGTAGCGGCTTGCGTAGTGCATTATGCCTCCGGCTTGCGAAATGGTTATAAGCAATAACAACAGGACGCCGCGGGGTGTTCACTTAAAGGAGTAACGTTCTCTCAAGGGAGGGGATCTAAAAATCTTGATAAAACATTTATTCTATGCAAAATTTGTGCGCAAATTTTGCAAAGTAAAAAGCTGCACTGTAGCAAATTCTATGTGTGTAGCATTATTAGGGAAGTGTTGTTTGATGGCACCTCTCTACTTGATGCACCAAAGAACTACCTTGATGGCTCATGACCGCTGGTAATCTGTCGTCGCTAGTAGTTCGGAACTGAGAACAAATATGTTCGCAAATTACAACAATTATACAGCATATTGCTGAATAAAGCAGAACCGAATAATACTCAGTGACTTTACACCAAGACTGACTAATGTCTGGATTGTATCGTCCTACTCGAGTAAGGCGAAGAAAAGCTAGAAAGATACGCTTTTCACAAAGCAGGCTTAATGCATGCAAACCAAGGAGGAAGGAGTGATGCCCCTCCTTATAATAAGCAGAACCAAATAAAGAACAGACAGCATCATCTGTACAGTGACCAAGAAGAGGTGAAACTTCTGTATGTGAAAAGGCAATTTGAGCGAGATTTATTAGCAGACTAGTATTATGTTGTTTCTAGTAGGCGAAAGCCGAAACATCAACATGTGAAAATCTGATATTAAATCCTCAATCATTTTCCCTAGTATTATACAGCTATGAGTAACCTTAATTGGACACGGCAATTATTGCTGACCGGTGAAACTTTCGCATGGGAAAGACACACACACTTCTTGACAAAGCAATAAGTATTATGCTGTTTCTAGTACGCGAAAGCAGAAACATCAGCATGTGAAAGTTGTGAAGTTGAAGAATTTTTGTGTTGAGTACGATGTTGTTACTAGTAACCATGTCGACAGCTGAGAACTGTTCTCTAACCAATAGAAGGTGAAACTTCTGTATGTGAAAAGGCAATTTGAGCGAGATTTCTTAGCAGACTAGTATTATGTTGTTTCTAGTAGGCGAAAGCCGAAACATCAACATGTGAAAATCTGATATTAAATCCTCAATCATTTTCCCTAGTATTATACAGCTACTAGTAGCCGTAATTGGTCAGGGAAACATTGTTGACCGGTGAAACTTCACATGGGAAAGACACACAAATTACTTGACAAAACAATAAGTATTATGCTGTTTCTAGTATGCGAAAGCAGAAACATCAGCATGTGAAAGTTGTGAAGTTGAAAAGTTTTTGTGTTGAGTACGGTGTTGTTACTAGTAACCATGTCGACAGCTGGAAAGCTGTTCTCTAACCAATAAAAGGTAAAACTTCTGTATCTGAAGAGGCGGCGTGATTGAGATTTTTAACAGACTAGTATTATGTTGTTTCTAGTAGGCGAGAGCCGAAACATCGACATGTGAACATCTGGTTTTTAAATCATGAGTCAATTCTCCCTAGTATGATACAGTTGTTAGCCGGTATTGGTAACAGTAGAACAGAGATTTGGAGGGCAAAACCTGCTCATGGGAAATGCTCACAGAGCGCTATCTACCAGTACACATAGTATTATGCTGTTTCTAGTACGCGCGAGCCGAAACATCAGCATGTGAAATGTGTAATCGTGGGTAACTCTAAGTGTGTAGAGTACTGTGTAGTAACTAGTAGCCATGCCAAAGCATGCATTGAAACTCTTCGTGATTTAAAAAGCTCAAAGCAAGATTGACGAGGCCGCAAGGCTATGTCTTTCTAAATTCGAACAAATCGAAAGATTGTTCAAAGTACAATTAAACTGATTGATCCTGTCAGTTGCCATATGCTTGTCTGAAAGACTAAGCCATGCATGTGCAAGCGAAGCTTGAAAAAGTGGAACCGCGAATGGCTCATTAAATCAGTTACTATCTATTAGTTGATTTGCAAGCTAAATGAATAACTGCGGTAACCCTGCAGCTAATGCATGCTGATTGTCCGACACTGTCGGAGACTTTTACAAGACTACACCGGGTGATTTGCTAAGTACAGACACATCCCGTGATGAGTCCTAGTAACTGAAAGATCCCAGATAGCTTCGGCTTGGGGACGGAACTTCCGAATTTCTGACCTATCAACCTATGATGGTAGTGTAACGGACTACCATGGTTGTGACGGGTAACGGGGAATCAGGGTTCGATTCCGGAGAGGGAGCCTTAGAAACGGCTACCACATCCAAGGAAGGCAGCAGGCACGCAAATTACCCACTCTCCGCACGAGGAGGTAGTGACTAGAAATAATGATATGAACCTTTATGGTTTGTAATCAGAATGGAATGGACTTAAAAGCTCCATTGATGAACGAGTAGAGGGCAAGTCTGGTGCCAGCAGCCGCGGTAATACCAGCCTCTACAAGCGTATGCAATAGTTGCTGCGTTTAAAAAGCTCATAGTTGGATCTGTTTGAGTAGAACGGCAACATGGTCTTCAGTTAAATCTGTTGACTCGTTCCGCTCATCCTTCGCATCGAAGAAATAGTTTGCACTTAAATGTGACGAACTGTGGAAACGGTGTTTTCACCCTGAGAAAATTAGAGTGTTCAAAGCATCCTTTGGGATCGAATAATAAAGCATGGAATAATGGAGAATGACCCGCTACTCGATTGATGCCGGTTGGCTGAGTGCGGTAATGATTGAAAGGAACAGACGGGGGCATTTGTATTGCTACGTTAGAGGTGAAATTCTTGGATCGTGGCAAGACAAACTACTGCGAAAGCATTTGCCAAGAATGTTTTCATTAATCAAGAACGAAAGTCAGAGTATTGAAGAGGATTAGATACCCTCGTAATTCTGACCATAAACTATACCAACCTACAATTTGTCAAAGTCGATCTTGACTTGGCAAGAGATTAACCGGGAAACCAAAGTTTATTGGTTCCGGGGGAAGTATGGTTGCAAAATCGAAACTTAAAGGAATTGACGGAAGGGCACCACCAGGAGTGGAGCCTGCGGCTTAATTTGACTCAACACGGGAAAACTCACCCGGTCCAGACATCTTAAGGATTGACAGATTGAATATCTTTCATGATTATATGGGCGGTGGTGCATGGCCGTTCTTAGTTAGTGGAGTGATCTGTCTGGTTAATTCCGATAACGAACGAGATCTTCTCCATCTAAATAATGAAATTCACTATATGTGAATTCAAACACTTCTTAGAGGAACTATGCGGAATTAAATACCGCAGATGAAGTGAGGCTATAACAGGTCTGTGATGCCCTTAGATGTTCTGGACTGCACGCGCGCTACACTGTGTACTTTTAGATTGAGTACTCAGCCCTTGGTCCGAAATGGACTGGGCAATCAGAGAAAAGTACAGCGCTTCAAGGGGATCGTCTGTTGTAACTTGCAGACGTGAACCAGGAATTCCTGGTACTTATGAGTCAACAACTCATAGGGATTACGTCCCTGCCCTTTGTACACACCGCCCGTCGCTACTACTGATTGGATAGTTAAGCAAGAATTGCAAATTCCTACTGTTGGGACTTCGGTCTCCGGCAACGGGATGAAGCGGATCGAGCTTAATTGTCTAGAGGAAGTAAAAGTCGTAACAAGGTTTCCGTAGGGGAACCTGCGGAAGGATCAGTGATTGATTCCTTCGGGCATGGCTGCTGGTAGAGGCCATGTCTGTAGTGCGCATGACGCTCTGTCGCTAGAGATTGCTTGGCAACCAATCTCGAATTATGTATCGAGCTCAAAAACTACTTGTGTGGATACATAGTTCAGCAGTCATGGCAAGGGACTGCTTAAAGGGAGACTAGTTAGCAAAAGCAGCCTAGCAGAACTGCAGCTATCTAGATCTCAGAAGCTGGGTTATAGAAGCCCAGCTATAGACTTGTGAATGAGAAAGGCCTAAAAAGGTCCACAAGTCGCGTGGTTAGAACCGACACGCAAAAATCCCAGCGAGTGACAGAGCGTTGCGCTGTTCAGTGGGAAAGAGTTGAGCTACTCGGGGCGCCCACTGAACTTGCTCCGAGCCAAAGGCTCGAAAAAACACAGCTTAGCCTCAGATCCTTTACATAGAAGGCTAGCTAAAATAAACTTACCTTGGACGAGGGTAAAGTTTAGTCAGTTCTTAGGGGAGAGTAATCCACAGCTTCTCGCCCTCTGAACATTCTCCCAGATATGTAGGTCTGGGAGAGTCCTCCTGTTCTTCGGAATCTGGAGGTAGACAAAGACAGTACGATACGATCTTGCATCGGGATGACTAACCGATAATGATCATAATCTGACAATTTTTCCGGCTTGAGGCACCGGAGTCAGATTAAAGACACATACTGAACTAAAGGCGTATGTGCAAAGCTTGTCGGAGTGTAGAGAGTCAAGCTGAGTTGACTCGTCACGTGGTGATGACAACAGCCATGTGCAAAACACTCACAACTTTATCGTCTATGTGGAAAAGGTTGCTAACAGCGCTCTCTATGAGAGGCCCTCGCATATAACTATACGAGGAAAAGGCGATAGAGTTGTTTGAATGTGGGGCAGGTTCATCGACAAGCTAAGTTGATCACATTCTTGTTGTGGCATCCTACTAGAATTGGTCACGGTCTGCACCAACTCTCCCCAAGTTGGCCAGACTTAAAACTAGAAATAAGGTTTGCAGCTATGTGAACCTAGAAACTGTAAAGGAGTTGAAAGAACTTAAAGGAATTGAAAGAGGCCTTGAGGTATATCCTCTTGGTAAAGACCCACAAAAGCTCACAAAAGTGGCTTCGAAGGGCAAAACTGGTTCATCCAAAACAATTGGAGAGCTTAAAGCAGAACCAATTCGAATGAAACACTATTGGTGAAACTTCATCATGAGAACGTCACAAGCTGATCACGCTCTATGATATGACTAGTATTATGTTGCTTCTAGTAGGCTAAGCGCAAGCCGAAACATCAACATGTGAAAGTCGTAGAATTTTGCAATCAAACTGTGGCTAGTACTGTGATGTTACTAGTAACCTGGTGTTCCGTCATATGGCCAAGAGAGCATTTGAAGGCGAAACTTCTGCATGGGAAAGCTGCATCATGATCAAAATTTTATATCGAGTATTATGTTGACGTTAGTAGGCCTTGGCCGAAAACGCAGCATGTGAAAGGTATAGATAAAAGTTATTGTTGCAGTCAGTACTGTGTAGTTACTAGTAGCTGGATTTAAGCTCAAAATGAGACACTGTTGGTGAAACTTCATCATGAGAATGTCACAAGCTGATCAAGCTCTATGATATGACTAGTATTATGTTGCTTCTAGTAGGCTAAGCGCAAGCCGAAACATCAACATGTGAAAGTCGTAGAATTTTGCGATCAAATTGTGGCTAGTACTGTGATGTTACTAGTAACCTTGTGTTACGTCATATGGCCAAGAGAGCATTTGAAGGCGAAACTTCTGCATGGGGAAGCTGCATCATGAACAAAAGTTTATATCGAGTATTATGTTGACATTAGTAGGCCCTGGCCGAAAGCGCAGCATGTGAAAGGTATAGATAAAAGTTATCGTTGCAGTCAGTACTGTGTAGTTACTAGTAGCTGGATTTAAGCTCGAAATGAGACACTGTTGGTGAAACTTCATCATGAGAACGTCACAAGCTGATCACGCTCCATGATATGACTAGTATTATGTTGCTTCTAGTAGGCTAAGCGCAAGCCGAAACATCAACATGTGAAAGTCGTAGAATTTTGCGATCAAATTGTGGCTAGTACTGTGATGTTACTAGTAACCTTGTGTTACGTCATATGGCCAAGAGAGCATTTGAAGGCGAAACTTCTGCATGGGGAAGCTGCATCATGAACAAAAGTTTATATCGAGTATTATGTTGACGTTAGTAGGCCCTGGCCGAAAGCGCAGCATGTGAAAGGTATAGATAAAAGTTAGCGTTGCAGTCAGTACTGTGTAGTTACTAGTAGCTGGATTTAAGCTCGAAATGAGACACTGTTGGTGAAACTTCATCATGAGAACGTCACAAGCTGATCACGCTCTATGATATGACTAGTATTATGTTGCTTCTAGTAGGCTAAGCGCAAGCCGAAACATCAACATGTGAAAGTCGTAGAATTTTGCAATCAAACTGTGGCTAGTACTGTGATGTTACTAGTAACCTTTTCTTACGTCATATGGCCAAGAGAGCATTTGAAGGCGAAACTTCTGCATGGGGAAGCTGCATCATGAACAAAAGTTTATATCGAGTATTATGTTGACGTTAGTAGGCCCTGGCCGAAAGCGCAGCATGTGAAAGGTATAGATAAAAGTTATCGTTGCAGTCAGTACTGTGTAGTTACTAGTAGCTGGATTTAAGCTCGAAGTGAGACACTGTTGGTGAAACTTCATCATGAGAACGTCACAAGCTGATCACGCTCTATGATATGACTAGTATTATGTTGCTTATAGTAGGCTAAGCGCAAGCCGAAACATCAACATGTGAAAGTCGTAGAATTTTGCGATCAAACTGTGGCTAGTACTTTGATGATGCTTGTAGCCAACCGAATTGGTTGAAAAGCCCAATAAGTAAGCTAACTTGGGAGAGCTTGTTGGAAACCAAATGCTACTAGATTGGTCCAAATACATCCTTCAACAGGGGATCACTTGGCTCGCTTTACGAAGAGGAGCACAGCTATATGTGTTAATTCGGTATGAATCGCAAGATTTGTTTACCGACCTCTCTAACGCAAAAGGCGGTCTCGGCTTCGGCTGTTGACTGCGTCCGATTCAGGGTTATATAACTCTCGATTGAACACATTGATGTTCTATTGTTGGTGCTTCCAATAAAATTGGAACACTTAAAGCAGAACCGATTCAAATAATAGCATTCTGATCAATGATTGCATTCCTTGATCAAGAACTGCTGGAGTCATTGTGATGGCGAATTTTCTTCATAAGAAAATTGCAAAGAGACGGAACTTAATGAGACTAGTATTATGTTGTTTCTAGTAAGCGGAAGCTGAAACAGCAACATGTGAAAATCAAGTTTTGTTCAATGATCTCGAGGCGATAAGTACTATGAAGCAACTAGTAGCCTAAGCATGACTCAGATTTGAGACAGTCAAAAAGACTGGCGAAACTTCTTCACATGAAAGTTACATAGAGAACTACAAATGTATACAGCGAGTATTATGTTGTTTCTAGTAGGCGAAAGCTGAAACATCAACATGTGAAAGTTGTCTGCAAACTGTAGAACGATATGTGATTAGTACTGTGCTGTTACTAGTAGCCAGTCTGACTGTAGAAGCCAAGACAAAGGGAAACTAATGCATCTGAAAAGGACAAGTTATGGAAAGGTATGCACGATAAGTATTATGTTGTTTCTAGTAAGCGGCAGCTGAAACATCAACATGTGAACGTCGTTGTGTACAGTAACCTAGAACTATATAGTCCTTAGTAACGTGCATTTACTAGTACCTGTAATTGGTATTCAGACTCAGGCAGTTTGGAATAGTTTGGCAAAGATGCACCAGAGAAAACTGGGATTTGATACAGAAATTGTTGAATACAAGTATTATGCTGCTTCTAGTAGGTTGAATCCGAAACATCAGCATGTGAAAATTGAAAACATTTCTGGTTCGAATTGTCACAAGTATTTGGTGATCTGAGTAGCCAAACTCACTACAACGCCAATTGAAGGCAAAAATTCTCAACGGGAAAAGCTATTCTCATTGAATGAGCTAACAAGACGAGTATTATGTTGCTTCTAGTAGGCGAAAGCCAAAACATCAACATGTGAAAGTCTTGCTGAACAAATTTAATGTTGTTGAGCTCAGTACCGTGTGAATTAGTAGCCATAATTGGCGAGCGAAAATTGAACTGGCGAAACTTCGTCTTTGGAAAATTGCAGATGCCGAGCACTTATTTTGCAACGAGTATTATGTTGACTGTAGTAAGCGAAAGCCGAAACAGCAACATGTGAAAGCTGTTGAAATTTGTGGTCATTTTGCAATAAGTACAAGGAGTGTAACTAGTAGCCAGGTCAAAATTTGGGATAAGAATGAGCAAAAATTCTGCATGAGAACAGTTGAAATTATGAAACTAAATTACAAAGACTAGTATTATGTTGTTTCGAGTACGCGAAAGCGGAAACATCAACATGTGAACGTTTGTAACGAAGTTTCGTTAATTTTCAGCCTAGTACTGAGCAAGAACGAGTAGCCTCATCTCCAATCCCACGCAAAATGTAGTGAAATATGTGAGTGAACCTTATTCACGGTGAGGGTTTCCCGAGGTCTGTATTGCAGCGAGTATTATGTTGCTTCTAGTAAGCGAAAGCTGAAACAACAACATTTGAAAGTTGGAATTAATGACTGAATGGAAACTTCGACCTGTGTTTGATAGTAGTAGCGAACAAAACTGCTGAATCGGTTTCTGTCTCATATTGGTCAGTGAACCAATTAAGAGACAATCAACTACATAACCTGAATTGGGCGAGAGAACCCCCTTAACTTAAGCATATCAGTAAGGGGAGGAAAAGAAATCAACTGAGAATCCCTTAGTAATGGCGAATGAACAGGGAAAAGCTCATCGGGAAGAGAAATGGCAACATTTCTCGGTGTCCGGTATGGTTTGATGCTAGACTGGTGAATTTGTCCTGATGTCTACTGGAAAGTAGCATCAAAGAAGGTGAAAATCCTGTAAAGGTCATTTTCGATACCAGTCATAATGGCTCATTCCTATGAGTAGAGTTGTTTGAAAGTGCAACTCGAAGCTGGAGATATGTCTCTCCAAAAGCTAATTATAAAGCGAGACCGATAGTAAACAAGTACCGTGAGGGAAAGTTGAAAAGCACTCTGAAGAGAGAGTGAAAAGTACGTGAAACTGTTGAAGGGGAACTGGAGTGAGCGTTACCATACTCAATGCCTTGATATTATATTCTCGGCTACCGAGTAGTGTAGTTGTCGTCTTTTGGCAAATCTTGTTAATGAATCGAGCAGAAGTTTTCCTCGGAATTCTTCTTGTTGATTCTAAACAAAATGAGATAAATTGATCTTGATTGCCTGTCTGACCTCAACTTCCTATTCAATGCTCTCTACAGCCCGTCTTGAAACACGGACCAAGGAGTGTGAGTTGCTTGCAAGTGTTGTCGCTCATTGAAAGCGCACACGCGAAATGAAAGTGAACAGTGTAATTTTTATGAATTGCACTACTTTGTGTGGTGAGGGCGCCGATTCGGTGTCCCGCAACCACGGACGGTTTTGCTCTTATTGCATGACTGATCCAGAGCAAGTAGCACACGACCCGAAAGATGGTGATCTATGCTTGGGCAGGGCGAAGCCACGGGAAACCATGGTGGAAGCCCGAAGCGGTTCTGACGTGCAAATCGATCGTCTGACCTGAGCATAGGGGCGAAAGACTAATCGAACCATCTAGTAGCTGGTTTCCTCCGAAGTTTCCCTCAGGATAGCAAAAGCTTGAGCAAGATTGAAAAATCTTCGCAAAGCAATTTCATCGGTTAAAGCGAATGATTAGAGGAATGGGGGAAAATTTTTCCTTCACCTATTCTCAAACTATAAATCGGTGAGATGTCCTTGTGACTTAATTGCACTTGGACTATGAATGCAAGCTTTTTGTGGGCCGCTTTTGGTAAGCAGAACCGGCGATGTGGGATGAACCAAAAGTTGGGTTAAGGCGCCTAACTACTTGCTCATGAGTCACCACAAAAGGTGTTGATTGATACTGACAGCAGGACGGTGGTCATGGAAGTTGAAATCCGCTAAGGAGTGTGTAACAACTCACCTGCCGAATCAATCAGCCCTGAAAATGGATGGCACTAGAGCTCGTGGCCTATACCCAACCATGAATATCAATATCTAACGCAAGTTAGATTAGAGAAAAAGAGCCTCACCAGCTCAAAAATGATATTCATGTGTAGGAGGACACATTGATTGCGCTAAAGTATGCACGCAAGTGTATGCGCGAAGCGATCAATGGAGCAGATCTTGGTGGAAGTAGCAAGTACTCAAATGAGAACTTTGAGGACTGAAGCGGGAAAGGCTTTCATGTGAACAGCGTTTGCACATGAGTTAGTCGATTCTAAAAGACAGGCTAATGCCAAAGTCTTGAATAGTGGTTTCTTGAAAACTGCTGAGTCTCGAAAGAGCATCGGGTTAAAATTCCCGAACTTACTCTCCTGGCATTGAGACGGCAACGTCATTGAGGTCGAACTTTGTCATTGGGACCTTGGGGAAGAGTTATCTTTTCTTTATAACACGTTGTAGAGTCCTTGGAATTGATTCAATCAGAGATAAGGCTCGAAGCGTGCAAGAGCACAGCAGCATTTGCTGTGTCCCAATTGTTCCTGGTGGCACATAAAAGTTTGGCTTAGCAGATGTCAGGAGAGTGAATCGTACCGATTACCGCATCAGGTCCCCAAGGTGAAAAGCCTCTGGTCTTGGAACAGTGTAGATAAGGGAAGTCGGCAAAATAGATCCGTACCTTCGGAAGAAGGATTGGCTCTGAGGAGTGGGTGTAACAAGCCTTTAGTTTGACGCTTCGGTCTGCTAAAGCGTGCGATGGCCTTCGGGTTGTTGGCGTTTGGTTTGACTGCTAGCTGATATGCTTTAGGTCTATTCTGTTGCACAAAAAACACTCGAACTCTGAACTGGTTCGGACAAGGGGAATCCGACTGTTTAATTAAAACAAAGCATTGCGATGGCTGGTGAAACGGTGTTGACGCAATGTGATTTCTGCCCAGTGCTCTGAATGTCAAAGTGAAGAAATTCAAATAAGCGCGGGTAAACGGCGGGAGTAACTATGACTCTCTTAAGG
>NW_027450375.1:0-15000 GCF_964194025.1 Convolutriloba macropyga | reverse complement strand
TGCAGTGACGGAAGTGATGAAGAGAAACTTAATCAAGACCTAGGAGAAAGAACTAAGAAGTATCTTTTAGACCGACCTAGCGTGGAAAAATCAGAACTGTGTGTCTATCCATATATCCAGTGCGCTCAAATCACGAATGTAGAGCAGCAAATATGTGCTAAAACGTGCGATGAAATACGAGAGTGCCATGACGGTATTGATGAAAGTTATGATCATCACAACTGTTCAATTCGCATTACTTTCTCGAATGTAACATTGACAGAGAATGAAACTTCTATTTCATCTCCCAATTTTCCAAATAATTATTTCAACGATGCGAGGAAAATTTGGTTTCTTCATGTTGAATATGGATATCTTTTGAGGTTTAAGGTGGAACAATACCAGTTGGAATCAAACTGCAAGGATGATGTACTCCTCATCAGGGGCATTATACCAGATAATGAAGTTGAGGTCAGTAAAATTAAACTCTAAGGGTTGTAATGGTGGAGACAAATAGAGGTAAACATCCTTAAAAGTACTTCACCTTTGACTGGCCTAAAAAACTCCTACAGAATGAAAATCTCTATTTTTTAATAATTGTAGTTCAATTCGCACTTTAGAAACTTCGTAGCTTCGTCAGGGTAAATTAGGTTCAACTAGAAAATGATAATATAGATTTGAGTGAACATTGCTCTTTCATGACTCAATAAGCTCACCAATTAATATGATGGGTCGAATAACGTTACGAAAAAACCGTACAAGAAATGAGAGGTTCATAACGCAGAGATCGCTTAAAATACTGTTTGTAAGAATTATTAAAATTGGAAGCATCTTCATTCCCTTTTATACCCACCGCAAATGATTGCTTTAAAAGAGATTCAAATAAAGATTGAATTCGAGTTATTGAGAATGGAATTAAATTTGAATGCGAAATATGGTTTGATACATGGACAGACAGTGAAGCACAACACCACAGTGAAAAAAATGAACACATTAATAAATGATATTCAAATCAGGAAATGAGTTTAGCATCAAAATATGAAGGACAAAATGAAATAACTTAAAACTGGAGTGAATTTAGAAAATGGCGCCACAATTTAGGGATTAAACAAGAAACCATATACTAACTTATCACACTTCCCCGTTGCAAAATAAACGGTTTTAGAATTTATGTATAAAAGAAAATTAATAAACTATCTACTGATTATTATAAAAAATAGAATACTGGTCTTAATAATTTTTGCCTACAAGTACATATATCCGATTCAAAATCTGAGGCACATTCAGCTTCCGGAAGGTCACTGTTGTTTCTTCATAATTTGGAGAAAGACTGTATTGAATTGGATACGGGATGTCTGGGGATCCAGTTCCTGTAGGATTGATTCAGTTCCATTTGGAATTTGACTAGCTGTTTCCTTCGTTATGAGAGAATTTCAAGATTAAGTCTTTGTTGCCTTCTGTTGTTGTTTTTTTGTTGTCATTTTTGACGAGAAAAAGCTTTTTTTGAAGTATATGTTGAAGACAAATCTCTGTCGAATTCATGGATTTGTCTGACTGTTTTTTAGAGGGTGATGTCGTTTGCTCGTGGTTTGTTGACTTGTATTGATTTCTGTTTGCTTCTTTTTTGGTTGTTGTGGTGATGTTGCTGTACCTCAGGAAGTAGTGACTTTGCCTTGCAATTGATTTGGCGAAGCAATTGGCTCTACGTTTTTGTGCACAACTGGCAGCCTCACTTAAAATGCGCAAGAAAATATATGGAGGAAACTCAGCTCGAATCGTCATTTATGCGTCGATGTTATACAATCTTCCTTGCTTCAATTTTGTTCCGAGCGCCTTCTGCATCTTTCACAATTATTTCTTCTGTCGTTCTTCCCGTTCAGCCTTTGTCCTAAATTTTACTATATCTGAGTAGCGAATCCACAATTTTCTTTTTATAATTTCTTTCATAAAGGAAGTGTAGTTGTCCGCTTTGAACACTGATCATACCGGGGCTAAAATATCGTACAGGCCATTCAGTTTCTTCTTTGATCGTTTACTTTTGGGTATCTTTCTAGGTAGGTTTAGGGTTAGTGATGCCTCAGTTCGTGGTATGGGTAGTCCTAAGTTGGGATATTGAAGTACTATAGACGCTTGTGCTAGGTGTTTCTTTCTACGATTGTTCGCCTCGTGGGTTATGCTGTGACGTCTTTGTTCAAACTCAATGCCCTGACGTGACCCATCATCCCAGCGATCCAAGGTTATGAGCTCGTCCCAACGAATGGTTTCCAAATCTAAATATTTATTCAAAATCTGATCAAGTGTTAAAGTATTTGGATTGTGTTCTGTGGTTATTATGCTAGAATCAGTAGTTGGATCACGTACAAAAATGTTCATTGTTATTTGACGACGTCATAGTAGTTGGTGAAATATTTTATTGAACACTCTAGGTTCTATTGATATCGCTTCAGGGTTTTAATACTTGCAAAGCAGCTTTAAGTTGTTTGTATTAGCATTTCTACTAGTCCAGACGCTCTTTGATCTTGATCTGGAGCCACAATGAGCATAATAAATTTTCATTACAAATGATTTGATTTGCTGAGCGATTTGAAATTTAGCTTCAGATAATTTAATTGCGCGTGGTTTCCAAGCAAAATTCTGTGCGTGGAATGCATTGCGCGTGGTATTACATGCGCTTGGTATTCCATTCATGTATGATACATAAATTCGAAGGAACTTTTAATCACTTCGTGCGTTTGCTCTATTGAATGCTTCAGCGATCAGAAAATTCGAGGAGCGGTCATTACATGCAAGGAAGTAAATTTCTTGGTCTTTTTTATTGTATATAAGACCAGAGAAATTTATCTAAAAAACTTCATTAGAAAAGTTAGATGAATTTAATGGTGCATGCGTTGTAAAAGGAATTATAATTTTTTTTACCAATTTTGACGCAGCAAATTGAGAACCATGCATGACGACCATGCGTGAGTTGCCGTATCAGTCATCCCACAATTTTCGGGATTTGATGCAGGATTGATCTCGATATACGAGTCCTTTATCGAATTTGGGTTCACAGTTTTGGCATCCATACAAACGCAACTGTTCTCTACATTCAAATCTTTCCAGTGACTTTTGATGTAAGGCAAATATTACTTAAATTTCTCCTCGTTGTCTGTGTTTAGACATTCGCGTATTTCCCCTAAAATTGCGTTCTTCGAGACAACACTGGCTACCCCTTATCGAATTTGGGTTCGCAGTTTTGTCATCCACACAAACGCAACCGTTCTGTATATTCAAATCTTTCCAATGACTTTCGATGTAAAGCAGAATTTGCAAAAAATTTCTCTGCGTTGTCTGTATTTAGGCAGTCTCGTATTTCCCGAAAATTGCGTCTTTTGAGGCATGACTGGCTAACAAGGCCCCGGAAAACATCTTTGAAAGGGCAAACTTGAATGAGTCCGCGCAAAGATAGTCTGATAATGTAGGGTTAATTGGCACATTCAAGGTGTCTCTCCCCTGCGTGGATGGCGTTGTGATTGGTGGGTGAGCATTCGACGACCAGGCAACTGAGTTGATGGGCGATTTGTGCAGAAGCGAAATCGAAAGAGAAAAATGATAAAATTTTGAAAGCCCAGGAATAATTTTGAGACCTTTTCTTTGATGCGTCGCTTTTTTTACGTTTTTTTGGGTTTGAATTGAAGTCTTTGTTTTCAATAGATAGATCTTTTTTAATGAGCGAAGCGTTTGTCACTTTCGTCTCTCCGATGAACTTCGTGTTTTTCTTTAATAGTGATGATCAATGATGTAAGCGTTGCGACAAATTGGGGATAAATATTCCGAAATGATGAACTGAAACCATGAAAGATCTTAACTTTTTAGATTTGTTGGTGCACTAAGGAGTTTTACTGCAGTCATTTCAATTGCTAATGGTGTTTTAGTTGGTTATGTAACCAAGTCTGTGACCAAGTCAGTCTGATTGTGTTTTTGCGAAATGGCTTTTTGCGAGATTTAATTATAAATTTTTATCATCCAATTTTTTTAGACAATTTTTTTTACGAGTTTTAAATGATCTTTAATTTTACCTTAATGTTATTTCCATTACAAAATGATTTGATTTGATGAGCAGTTTGACAATTAGCTTGAAATAAATTAATTGCGCGGGGTATGCCATGTAATAATAATGACTTTCAAGGAACTTTAAACCATTTTGTGCGTTTGCTCTATCGAATACTTCAGCAGTCAGAAATTTCAAATATCAATCAAAACAAACGAGGAAATATTTCTCTTGATCTTTGTTCTTGTAAATAAGACAACCAAAATCTATCTGTATTTTTTCCTTCGTAAATTTAAATGAATTTAATAGTGCCCACGTGGTAGAAAGAATTATAGATTTTAACTCTTTTTACCGATTTTGACGCAGATTAAATTTTGCTGTTTTTGACAGCAAATCGAGGCCCTTGATTGACATCCGTGCGTGAATTGCCTTATCAGTCATCCCGCAAAATCCGAGATGTGATACACGAATGAACCAGATATATGCGGTTTTGCTCGGACTTGGGTTCGCAGTTTTGTCATCCTCACACAGGCAACCGTTCTGTATATCCAGGTCTTTCCAGTGGCTGTCAAATTCTTATGAATCTCTCTTTGATGTCTGTATTTATGCAGTCACATATTTGCTTTAAAGTTCCTTCCTTCGAGGTAAGACTGGCCATCAGATCATAGGAAAGATATTCGGAAGGGCAAATTGTGTGAGTCCGCGCAAAGATAGTCTGATCATTTAGGGTTAATTGGGACATTCGTGGTGTCTGTCCCGGTGTAGACGGCGTTGCAATTGGTGGGGGAGCATTCGAAGGCCAGGCCTTGTGAGCAAATCTGACCATGAGGTTGTAGCTTGTGAGATACTTAAAAGAATTCTGTCGTCTGAGTACCTATTTTATTCTGTTTGTGATTTTGCGAAGTGGCATTTTGCTAGAATACTTCTTAAATTCATAAATAAATCATCCAGTTTTTTCAGACAGTTTTTTACAAGATGTGATCAAGAAAGTAAAAAGAACTAGTGAGTCCAATCAGAGATCAATTGATTGTTTTTTTCAAATTCCACAGGCATGTCATTTAAACCATAGAATCCTCATCGCTATGTGCTCAAAACTACAATGGCTGGACTTATCAGCGTGCAAATTAAGTTGGCTTTAAGCGCATTGAAAATAAAGCGTCAAAAAATAAGCTAACTTTTGGGCACGTATAATAGTGTCTGCGAAATTTAGTGAATTAGTGAATCAATGTTAGGCATTCGATATTTGTTTTTATGAACAGATTGACTCCGAATCTTCTATTTTAAAGCTATTTTCATAGATTGATCCTTTTCTTCCCGAGATAACGATAGGTGAAATATTGTTTTGATCTGAAGAGAATGACAATTTTTCAGGGTGACCTTGATTTAGTAGTTTTTCGAGTTCAATTTGGACTTTTGGTTGTAGAAGAATCGAAAATATTTGTCCTTTCTGGTGTGTTACTTGATAATTTCTTTCATATTTTGTTTTACAGTTCGATCTTTTTGATTTGCCCATTATATTTAATAGGTCCGGAAATTCTTGCGCGATTGACTTTTAATAGCACATTGATGATCGATGTTATCAAGTTATAAATTGAAACAAGCTGTTTCCTTGATTTGTATTCCTTGTTGATCGATTAAACCAAGTCCAAGAGTTTGTTTAAATCTGTCAGCTTAAACCATATTTATGAATATTTATTTATCCTTTCTTTAAATTGAACTGGTCTTCTTATTGTTCCTATTGTTTCCACCGTGTCGTTTGAAAAGTGTTTTTTAATTCTAATGGTTATTCCCTAACCACTTAGCATGTTACAACAAAGCATATTGTGTTTTGTGAGTGAGAGAACAATTTTATTACTTCAACAGCCAGACGCGCGGAGCAAATTACGTTGTGTGGCGCCAATAATGATGTTCATGTTTTGCGGTGAGATTTCATTCGCGATTCGATCAAGGCAATATAATTATAATCAGAGGAAACATAATGTGAATCGTAATGCTCATTGTAATTATTGAAATTTTTGGTTCTTTACTCATAATTGTCTGTTTTTTTTTCATGATTTTTGAAAATGTTTACTCGGTTAACTTGTGATTGGTTTATGTTGTTTTTTTTTCGTTTTTCCGAAATACCTTTGCGAAGTGATGGAGTAGACCACAGAGATTACACTTCTCTGCAATTGCGACGCAAACCTGTGTGTGATTTGGTGTCCTTTTCTTTCCATATTTTCTGCTTTGAACCTTAGGCTCTAATTTAATGGTCTTTTGTTTCTTTGTAGCTGTATTTTATTCGCGCATCAAAACCGGGTGAAATTTTGAATTGATTTTACGCCATTGGTATCAATTGATGACTTTTGTTGTTGGTTTTGATGACTCATCTCCATGGCTATTGCATATTTAGTTCTCTCTCTGGTTCAGTGTATCACATAGCAATTCACGATGAATATCGTCAATTAACATATTTGTTATAAATCTGTCTCCTAGTTTTTTACTTCATCGGGATTTTCAAACTTGCAGTTTTCGGCTAGTTCCTTGAGATTACTTTAGAATTGTTCAACGGATACAGTTTTTTCTGTTTTCTGGAGAAGAAAACGTACCGATCAAAAGTGATGTTAAAAGCGATACACACTTTTGATTACACAACGTCCATGGGCGTTCCCCATAAAGGATTTCTCCTTGCGTGATTTTCTGGCATTTGAGTTGCCATTATAGTTTGAGTTGAAGTGCCCTTGTTTTCTCTCTCCCAGTTTGTCAATTTGTTCTGTTGCATCATCGATAGGTGAATCGTACTTTGGCTCTGGTGGAAATTTGTGTCGTGAATGTTTAGGTTTTAGAAGTGTGTCCAAAGTGGTATTTTCGCGTGCCAAAATTGCTGGCTTCACTTGTATTCGCCTTTTCTCCGCCGGGTGGGTAGATCTGCGGTTGCTTGCTCCCAAAAAAGGCTCTGTTGACAGAGGAATTTTTCGGCATTATCGAGCTGTTGACTGCGCCATGTATAGAAAAGCAAGCACACTGAACTATCCGTGAAATCCAATTTTGTATTTTGTCGGAAATCGGGTAATTCACAGCGCAGAGTAAATTCTGTTTGATAGAATTTTTAAATCTTGAGGAAACATTCAGATGTTACTCGCTCCGCGAACACACGGGTTTACTTAGTTTTGAGAATTGACTCAAAGAGCTTGAGTTGCGGCAAATGATTACTTTCAAGAGATTAACTGAATACTGAATTCGAATTGTTGAGAACGGAACTAAATTTACAGGCGGAATATGTTCAGCATTTCCACCAAGATCTAAATTATGAACAAAAGAAAAAACTAAAATTGGCGACAAAAAACAGGAACTTTAATATATGAACAGAGAGCGAATCCTAACAATGAAACGAAAAGAAAAAACAAATGAATAAATGATCTCCAAATCAGGAAAAGAAATCAACATTAAAAAAGAGACAAAATGAACTAAATTAGAACTTAATTTATATAATGAAAAGCTCCACGAATTGAAGAATTAACGGGATTAATTGTACTAATGTGTCACTGTTCTCCCGTGACAAAATAACAGATATTCAACTTGTTTAAAACAGAAAATTAATAAAATATGTACTTGTTATTGAAAATAATAGAACAAAGGTTTCAAAAAACTTTTTTTTGCAAGTACAATAATCCGTTTCACAGTCTGAGGCATTTTCATCTCCCCGAACCGTCTTGGTTGCAAAAAAACATAAAATTGAGTTGTATACGGCACATCTGGGGAGCAAGTTCCTATTTGGAGGTTTGTTTCAGGGCAATCTGTATTTGACTAATTGTTTTCTTGATTCTGGAGATTGTCTTTGTTTGCCCTTTGTTGTTGTTTGCTGTCGTTTTTGACGAGAAGGGCTATTCTGAATCAGGTGTTGAGAGACAATTCTTCGAGGATTTCATAGATTCGTCTGACTCTATTATGGATGGCGATGTGCTTTGTTCTTCGCTCGTTGATTTTTGACTTGTGGATAGCTTATTATTTCCGTTTTGGTCGGTGCCGTGGTGTTGCCAGCTCCGCGCATTTAACAACTTCTTCTTGCTTTTGGGCGCGATTGGCTCTAAGTTTTTGTGCAAAACTGCATCCTGACACGCTATGCGCGACAAATATGTGAATGTATTGAGGAAATGCATACCATATCGTCATTAAAACGTCGGTGTTTCATCTTCCTTCCTCCTTCAGTTTTATTCCAAGCGTCCATTGCATGTTTGAGAATTTTTTCCTCTGTCGGTTTGCACGTAATCGGCTGCGTTCTACTGCCCTCACACTCCTTCAAGTCTGTTTGTTGTTCAGCCTTTGTCTAAGGGTTTGTTATGTCTAATTTGCGAATCATCACTTATCTTTTTCCGGGTTCTTTTTATAACGGTGGTGTAATTGTCGCTTTGACCACTGACGATCCTGGGGCTAAAACGTCTTTCATACAGTTCAGGTTGTTCTTTGATTGTTTATTTTTGGGGATCTTTCTTTGGGAGTTATTTTTAATGTTAGTGATTCCTCAGTTCTTAGTAAGGGCAGTGGTAAATGGGTAGCTATTGGATCGCTGTTTCTACGTTTGTTCGCATCTTGGGATATGCTGTGATGTCTTTGTTCATATGGGTTTGATTGACAAAGGCGTTTTTGGGATTCTCGAGCTGTGGTATAGATTAACAAACTCTCGCCATGTGGTACAGGTTAACCAACTTTACTGTATTGGTTCTTCGCTCAGCGAAACCCAAAATTATGTTGTGCTCGAATTCGGATGATTTTGCGGTGCGAAATCATTTGTCAGAATTGTTAAATTGTGAGGCAATTGTTAGCTAAAACTCGCTCTGCGAAATCACTGGTTTGTTGTGCTCAATTCTGGTGATTACTTGCTGAAAAATTGCTTATAAAAATGTCTGTTAGAATTATTAAATTTTGAGGCAACTTTTAGCTAGTATTAGTATTTGCTCCCATAACACATTGATTTGTTTAGTTTTGCTGAATTGCTTATTGGTAGACTAAGCTGTGAGCTTTGACTCAACGAGCTTGATTTGCTTGAAATTCATTGCTTTAAAAGAGATTCAACAGAACACTGAACTCGAAATATTAAGAATTATACTAAATATAAAAACAGAATTTGGTCAGCAATATGATCATGCACTAAATTGTGAAGAAAAAGAATAAAACTCAAATAGGCGGCAACGATCAGGAAGTTTACTGCATGAACAGACAGTGAATCAAAACACCACAATGAAAAGAATGAACGAATAGATAATTCATCTCCAAATCAAGAACGTAATTTCAAAATACGAAGGACAAAGTTACTCTTTTCCCAACACTAAATGTCCTAATGTATCACAGTACAAAAAACCAACTTTTTAAGCAACACACATGAATTGTTACGCTACATTATTTTGGTAAGCTAAAAGTTAAACTAAAAGGCATAACAACTTGGCTCAAATCACATATGAAACGATGCAAAGTCTTCGGCTCGGCTATTCGAAGCAAAAATTTTAGACTCGACATTTGCTGTAATCAATTTTTTATGCTGTACTTCAGCTCGAACCTACTTGTTGAGTAAAACTCATATTCCGGCTACTGCCAAATCACGATAGGAGGAAAAGTCTTCTCAGGACTCTGAAAATTTGCTTCGATAAAATAAAGTAAAGTTCTACTCATGTTGAAACCCGGATGGAAGTGTCCTACTCTGATTGCAATTGAATTCAATTTAGATACCAGCAATAATAAAACTTCTGCATAACAACTATCCTGCTAGTTGGGAAACCCAACTATTTCTGCGTCTCATCTGGTTGGTTTTCTGAATTAGTGGAGCAAGCCTGAAAGAAACTATTGAATATGAAAACTCATCATCATTATCATCCTTATTACATTGTTTCTTAGAAAAAGCTATTTATACCTAACCTCTACCTTTTTGTTCGCTAGAATTATGTAGCGCAACAACTCACCTGTTTTGCTTATAAAGATTGCTTTTTGTTCTTCCTGTTTCTTGTACACTTGAAAATCTCGTGAAAGGACAATGCTGCTTTCCATCTTAGCACACTCTCATTTAAGTTTCCTGTTACTCATGTTTATAATCTCTTTTAATTGTTACACCCCGTAGGATCGCTGAAGCCCGAATTGTTCAGTTTTGGTTCATTTTTCGAGAAAGTAATCCAATTTTGCAGGACAACATTTTGCAGCTTTTATATGTTTCTTGTCTCTCTTGCTCGACTTTTTTCCATTGAACAAGAATTTTTTCTCTTATTTTTCAAATGTAAATAAACTTTGCTTCAGAAACTAAAAATTCGGAAGTGAAGGATGGAGTTTGAACACTCCTTGTAATTAAGCTTTACAAGGATTAAACTTTGTCAATCTTTTGTCGTCGTGTTTGACGAGAAGGAGTTCTTTTTGAAGTATATATTGGAGACAAGTCTGCTTTCATTTTATGGATTCGTCCAACTCCGTTATAGCGGGCAATATGCGTTGTCGTTTTTTTGTTGTTTGTTGACTTGTACTGATTGATTTTGTTTCTGTTTTGTTCGTCGAGGTGGTGTTGCGGGCTCCGCGGAATTGATGATTTCTTTTTGCACTTGATTTTGAGGCTTGATTGATGCTACCTTTTTGTTCATAACTGGTATTCTCACACGCCATGCGCGACAAACATTTGAATGCATGGAGAAAACGCAGATCGAACTGTCATTTATGCGTCGGTGTTTTATCTTTTTCCCTCCTTCAATTATGTTCCGAGCGTCCTGTGCAAGCTTTAGAGTTATTTCTTCTGTCGTTCTTCCCGTAATCGGCTTCGTTCTACGGTCTGCATTTTCTTTCAAGTCAGTCTGCCGTTCAGTATTTTTCCCAAAGTTTGCTAAATCCAATTTGCCAATCGTCACTTCTATTTTTCCGGGTTATTTGATAACGAAGGTGCAGTTGTCCGTTCTGACCACTGACGATCCTGGGGTTAAAAATTCGTACAGAACATCCGGGCTGTTCTTTTATCGTTTACTTTTGAGGATCTTACTAGCAAGTTTAAGGTTAGTAAGGCCTCAGTTCGTGGTACGGGTAGTCCTAAATAGGGAGCTCGAAGTACTCTGGACTCATGTGCTGGGTCTTTAACTCTATGTTTGTTCGCAACTTGGATTAGGCCGTGACATCCTTGTTCAAACTTGTCCGATTGACAAAGACGTTTTCAGGTTTCTCGAGTTGCTGACTGCGCAAATTTTTAGCTATTACTCGCTCCGCGAAATCACTGGTTTGTTTCGTTATGCTGAATTGCTTAGCGAAAGACTAAGTTATGGGCAATGACTCAAAGCGCTTGCTTTGCTTGGAAAAAGGTTGCTTCAAAGGAGACTCAATTTAAAACTGTGATCCATTTATAGCGAATGAAATTAAATTTAAAGTCAGAATGTGATCAGCAATTTGATCATAAACTAAGTTTTCAACAACAACAAAAACAAAAATTGGCGGAAGTGATCAGGAGGTTTGCTACATGAACAGACAGTGAATCATATCCAAACCAGGAAATCAAAATTGAATTTAACATCAAAACGTGAAGGACAAATTGAACTAAAATAAACTAATTTAATGAATAGCGCCAGAAATTTTAACAAGATTTTAACATGATTAAATGTACTAATATATCACGGTACAAAAAGCCAACTTTTTAAGCAACACACATGAATTGTTATGGGTGAGCTACATTATTTGGGTGAGCTAAAAGTTAAACTAAAAGCCAAAACAACTTGGCTCAAATCACATATGAAACGATGCAAAGTCTTCGGCTCGACTATTCGAGGCAAAATTGTAGACTCGACATTTGCTGTAATCAATTTTTTCATGCTGTACTTAAGCTCGCACCTAATTGTTGAGTAACAAACATATCCGGGTTACTGCCAAATCACGAATGGAGGAAAAATTCTTTCAGGAGTCTGGTTTTGCTTCGAGAACTTTAAATGTAATTCCCCGGACGGAAGTGCCCTCGTCTGATTGGAGTTAAGTTAATATTGGTTACCAGCAATAATAAATTTCCTACATAATAACTATACTGCCTGGTTAGAAACCAAAAATAGTTTTGCATCTAATCTGGTTGGCTCTCTGAACTGTGAAGCAAACCTGAAAAGAACTATTGAATATGAAAACTCATTATCATTATCATCCTGAAAACATTGTTTCTGAGAAAAAAACCATAAATACCTAACTTCTATCCTTTGGTTTGCAAGAGATATGTAGCGAAACAAACCATCTGTGTTGCTTAAAGTGTTTGCTTTTTGCATCTCCTATTTCTTGTACATTTAAATAGCTCATGATCAAACCATGCTTTTTTCCGTCTTAGCAAAATCTCATTTGTCTTTTCAGCTAAATATCTCCTCTAAATGTTACATCCCACAGCATAGTTTTACCTCAAAATGTCCAGTTCTGTTTCAATCTTTGGCAGAGAATTAAAATTTTTTCTGGACAACTTTTCTTAGCTTTTAAATATTTTGTCTCTTTTGCGCGACTTTTGTTTATTAAACAGGAAATAATCATCTCACCTTTCAAAGATATGTCTTTTTTTGTTTCAGAAATTAAATTTTCAGTGGTGACGGATGGAGTTTGAACACTCCCTTGTAATTAAGCCATGTACTGATTAAACTTTATGATTATTGAAACACTTGAACATATGAACGAGCATAATGCTATTTAGAGGCGCGGACTGAACGGCAAGTCAGTATCAGTACTGGGCACGTCAAATTCCAATTTCTTTATCAATACTGATTCAGAGCTATGATCATGTCACTTTCTACACTCGTCAATATAAATACAAGTCTTGGCCTAGACGTGCAATTCTAAATGCAAGTCTTGGCAAAGACGAGCACGTCTAAAAACAAGTCGTGGCCAAGACTTGGCATGTCTAATAAGCGTCCAAAATAGCCGAAAAAAGCGTCAAAAGACCAAAAAAAACGTCCAAAATAGGTCCCAATTTTTTTTAAAAAAATAGCCGAAAAAACTTCAGAAATGACCGAAAAAACTTCCAAAATAGGTCCTAAAAACCTCAAAAATAGCCCATAAAAACGTGATAGATGGCCGAAAACACTTCCAGAATAGCTCCCAAAAACGTCAAAAATAGCCAAAAAAACCTTTAAAATAGGTCCAGAAAAGGTCAAAAATAGACAAAAAAACGTGAGAAGTGACCGAAAAAACGTCCAAAATAGATCCAAAAAAGGTCCAAAAATAGCTGAAAAGTGGTAAAAAAAGAAGTCCTCCGAAAACTGCGCAAAAATTTTGCAAAAAATTCAACAGGACCTCAAAACGCTACCATCAAAGCCGTTTTTCCGACACTCAGTTAAATAACAGTGCTACAACGCTGAATTGGCCAGAGGCGACCAAAAAATTACAAAAACATCCACAAACGTCTTTTTTAGAATTAAAGACATATGAAATAGAGGCATCGTATTCGGAATATCACTGCATCAGAGCTGATTTTTTTTTTTCGTTTTTGACCCAGAGCAAGAGACATTGATGTTTTTAAGGCCAGTAAAACATAAACAGTTAGTCTTTGCGTCAAAAACAATAAAAAAACAAGAAAGGAAGAACAAAAAAAAGAAAGTAGAGGCATCGTAATCGATATATTAAGGCATCAGAACTGATTTTTTTTCGTTTTTAACACAGAGCAGAAAAAAATATATTTTTTTAAGGCAACTAAAGTATATATGATCGGTTTTGGGTCAAACGGAAAAAAACAACTAAAGAAGAACAAGAAAAGGAAAATAGAGGCATCGTATTTGATATATAAAGGCATTAGAAATATTGTTATTTCTTTTTTTTTTGACCCAGAGCAAGAAACATTGAGTTTTTTAAGGCAAATAAAGTCTGAATAGACGAAATGTCTTTTTTTCGCAGAACTTTTATTCGAAAATCTCTTCCTTTTGCAAAATCCATCCTTCTTTTCGCAAAATTGATCGAAAATATTTTATTTTTGCTAAATCGATCGCAAATTCTTTTCTTTCACAAAACCTTCTTTCGAAAATATCTTCTCTTTGCAAAATCGGCTGCCAACACCTTCTTTTCGCGAAAGTTATCGCTAAAAACCTCCTTTCGTAAAATCGTTTGCAGTAATCTTCTCGCAAAGCCTTCTTTCGCAAAAATTTTCTTTTCGCAAAATCGATCCTGCTTTTCGCAAAATCGATCGAAAAAAAACTTTTTTTTCGCAAAATCGATCGCAAATATCTTCTTTTTGCAAAACCTTTTTTTCGGAAATAACTTCCTTTCGCAATGTCGATACCTCTTTTCACAAAATCGATCGAAAATATCTTCTCGCAAAACTTCATTCCAAAATGTCTTTTTTTCGCAAAATCGATTGAAAATACCTTCGTTTCGCGAAACCCATCGCTAAAACCTTCTTTTCGTAAAATAGATCGCAACTATCATTTTTCGCAAATATCTTCTTTTTACAAAATCGATCCTTTTTTCGCAAAATCAATCAAAAATGTGTTCTTTTCGCAAAATCGATTGCAAATATCTTCTTTTTCGCAAAACCTTCTTTGGCAGCATTTTTCTTTTCGCAAAACCGGTCGCAAATATCTCCTTTTCGTAAAATTGATTGCAAATATCTTCTTTCGCAAATATATTCTTTTCGCAAAATCTATCTTTTTTTCGCAAGATTGATCAAAAAAATCTTCTTTCCGCAAAAATTTCTTTCGCAGAAATCTTCTTCGCGAGACTAATAGCAAAAATCGTTCACAAAATCGACCGCAAATATATTCTTTTGCCCAAACCTTCTTTCGCAAAAATCTTTTTTTTTCGCGAAATCGACCGCAAAAATCTTTGCAAAACTAATAGCAAATATCGTTCGCAAAATTGATTGCAAACATCTTCTTTCGCTAAATCGATCTGAAATCTCTTTTTTGACACACACACACAAACACACACACACACACACACACACACATATATATATATATATATATATATATATATATATATATATTTACATATATATACGAATATATATTGTATATACCAATATGCATTTAAACAAATATACCTAC
>NW_027450374.1:2500-13761 GCF_964194025.1 Convolutriloba macropyga | reverse complement strand
CATATAAATTTCTTGCAATTTGGATTTACGACTGTGAAGTCTGATTCACCTTTGGAGAGTTCCTTACCAGTTATTGATATAGTTAACATACTTGAGTAAAATACATACATACCAAGAGGGGTAAAATGGTGTAAGAGTGAGGGGGTAATTTGTCCAGAGGGGGTAAAATGATGTAAGAGTTGGGCTGCCAAGGGGTGTTAAATGGTGTAAGTGTGAGGGGGTAATTTGTCAAGAAGGGGTAAATGGATGTAAGAGTTGGGCTGCCAAGGGGTGTTAAATGGTGTAAGTGTGAGGGGGTAATTTGTCCAGAAGGGGTAACATGATGTAACAGTTGGGCTACCAAGGGGGTAATGTGGTGTAAGAGTGAGGGGATAATTTGTCCAGAAGGGGTAAAATGATGTAAGAGTTGGGCTGCCAGGAGGTTATGGGGTGTACGAGTGAGGGGGTAATTTGTCCAGAGGGCATTAAATTGATGTAGGATGTGGTCTGCCAAGGGGGTAAAATGCTGTAAGAGTGAGGGGGTAATTTGTCAAGCGGGGGTAAAATGATGTAAGAGTTGGGCTGCCAAGGGGGTCAAAATGGCGTAAGAGCGAGGGGGTAACTTGTCCAGAGGTGGTAAAATGATGTAAGAGTTGGGCTGCCAAGGGGGGTAAAATGGTGTAAGAGTGAAGGGGTAATTTGTTCTGAGGGGGTAAATTGATGTAAGAGTGAGGGGGTAATTTGTTGAGAGGGAGCAATTCCAGCAAGTATTATTCATATAATATATAGACTGTCAAGAGTTTGACAAGCATTGATGGTCTGGAGGTTTAGGCGACGCAGCTGAGGGTACAGAGGTTGTGATGACGACGTAAGAGTGGGGCTGCAATGGGAGGATTTTTGTAAGGAAAATGCACCTCAAAACTCTTACGTCTTTTTGGGCTGCATTGGGCTTCCAAGGGGGGGGGGCAAAATGGTGTAAGAGTGAGGGGGTAAAAGACAAAATAACCCCCCACTCTTACATCTTTTTTATGTCTGTCAAGGGGGGTAAAACGATGTAAGAGTTGGTGAAGGGGGGGTAATTTCTCAATTACCACCCAACTCTTACATCGTTTTACCCCCCTTGACAGACCAAAAAAGATGTAAGAGTGGGGGGTTAATTTGTCTTTTACCCCCTCACTCTTACACCATTTTACCCCCCTTGGAAGCCCAATTTAGCCCAAAAAGACGTAAGAGTTTTGAGCTGCATTTTCCTAATAAATCCTCCCATTGCAGCCCCACTCTTACATCATTTTGGGCGGAAAAATTCAACCCGGGATGTTCCATCGAATCAGACAATGGCAAAAAACTCAATCGCCACAATTGAGTAAAATTAAAGTTCATATTTTTTTCTTGTCTTTGGTTGACGTTACAGTTAACTTTTTGATTGGTTGAGTTTTACTATTATTCATAACGTTGCTGCGTGTCTGATTCAGCGTTGCTAGATTCAATGAAATATCATGTACGAACGCATTTTTCACGAATACAAAAACAGAATTTTGAAAATACACTTTCTTCAACTCATGGGCTGATACTGCTCAACGCATGAAAGATTTGTACACTGTAATGTTGATCAATAAAAACTCTCTCACTACAATTCATAGATATTTTTTGTAAAACAATGTCGGGACTAGGGTGTACAAATTTCTGCGGAAAAGAAAAATATGTCGTTTCCAATCGTTTGAAATTTGTGGGTAAGTGCAAAGGAACCAAGTTCCTTTAAAATTTCTCTCCCCAACACCCATATTTTCCTCCCCCCACATACATTTTCGTTCACCAAACCCTTTCCTTTCCCGATTTCCATTCCCCCAACCTATTTCCATTGAAGTTTTTTATATTTGTTGATTTTCTTGAAGAAGTCAGAAGTGGTTGACATTCACTTTCAGTATTGTTTATAGTAAGGAATTTCTTGTTTTTGACCATAACCTGTGTGTCAATGGCGCGAATTATGATGTAATTATAGAGCTTGATTTGCTACCATGGTTGCGAATTTCAGAAATACAAATATTATTGAAAAGTTCTTTTGGTATGCAAGACATAGGCCGAAGAGCATAAACATTTCTGGCGTATCCTAGGATCGAAAAAGGAGCTTTGAAACTTGCTTGACTCAGACTGGAGAATTTTTGATTTTATAGGGGTGACTTTAGACATTTGACACTTAGCACATTTTAAACTCTGGTTTTGATAACTTCACAAGTTTTATTCTAAAACATCACAATCACAAAAGATCCAACTGATTTTTAATCTGGCCCTAGAAATGAAGACTGATATGAGAGTTCTCCTGAGAAGGATGCCTGCGTGGGATGCCTAGTCACGACAGATGGAATAGCTTTACATGCAGAATTGAAAGTCTTCATTTCCAAGGCTGGATTTTATTAGGCGTCTAATTATCGTTGGATCAATATAGTATATTTCCTCATTAGTTTTTAAAGGAGTAGGTCCTCCTCTAGGTGAAACTTAAAGCACCACTAACACTTACATATTAAAACACACATATTAAGATTAGTTGCAAGGCCTGGTATACCCTTGCTACATTAAGGTTTATAGGAACGTGAAGTTATCCCCCCACCAGTGTCAGTAAAAACACACAATAGTTAAAAGTTAGCCACCACAGGTTAGGGTTCTTTCGGTCGCGCTCGAGAAACAAGGCAACGAAATAATCATCACATTTATCTAAGTTTGTAAGAATTTCAATGATTAGTGAAAAAGTTGGACTCTATACAACTTAGGGTTATTGAATCATCACATCTGTATCAAACATCACTGAATAATGATAGCGACAGGCATTAAAAAGCGTATAAACATGAAACAAAAAGCATTAGCTAAGCACAATAAGCAACAGCCTCATTTAAATAATAGGTTTAACATAGCTAGAATAGGGCTGTTACAAGGAAAACATAGTGCAGTAACAGTGCAGTATAAATTTTGTAAAATAAAAAAAATCTTAACACAATCGACATGCCAAACAAGTCCAAAGCATCATCAACAGCAAAGAACAGCCTCAAGCAACAACTTCAGCTGAAAGTGGATGAGTGGATTGCAGTGAAACACCTCTTCGATAACAAAGCAATAGTAACAAAGGTCTAAGCATACTACGCGAAACTTGAGAACTCTTGAGGTCTCAGAAGGAGCAGTTAGATAGAAATTGCAGTAAACTCATGAAGCTACAACTAACAAGCGAAGATTTGAAAACTTTTGCTAACGAATCAGCCGAAAGAAACATAACCATGCTGAGATGCAAACAGAGAGCAAAAGCAAACAAAATGGATGCAAGTGAAACTGAATCTGCTTTTAACACATCAGCAGCGCTTTCCCCTAATCTACTGAGAAAACAGTACCCATTACGCAATAGAGCAATGAAACACCAATTTGCAAGCCGCAACAATCAGGAAACTAAAAACGCTGACTCGTCAGACTCAGAGGACCCTGAGAATTTTCAATCTGTTCTGAGCATTGAAGAGAGAGAAAGGAACAGGGAATTTCTCACAGGGGCACTGAGAACAGATGATGGCTGGCAAAATTCAAGTCGATCGAGAGAAGAGAACCATGTTCGAGGACACAACCGACATGAGTGAGGATAGAGCAGGGCATTTGCAACAACTACTTTCATTTAACATCAATAGCCAAGCTGGTCCAACCATGAGCCAACTGTAAACACCACAAAATCAACAAACACTGAAGCATTGCACCGGAACTGTTGAACACAATAACAACGCTTATAACAGCAACCTAAACAATGGCTTCCCAATTTTCCCGAGTTCTCCAGCCGACTGGATGCAACAGCCAGCACCGATGTTGCAGAGTACAATGAGTTTGCCTAAGATATCAATTGATCATTTCTTAGGTGATTTTTTGAAATGGCACTAGTGGTTTAGTTTCTTCAAAGCAACCATTCACAACAACAGTGGCCTCTCAGATGCTCAAAAAATGACCTACCTCCAAAACTCCGTAACACATAAAGCAAAAAATTCCATAAGTGGGGACTACTATGGGGACTACTAACATGAAGCCATCTCTGAGCTGATCTGAAAATTTGGCAAACCACAGCATTTTGTCGCTGCATACCTGGATCAATTAGAGAAATGGCCGAAACCCAGATTAGACCAACCAAATTCTTTTGTGAGATTCTCATCTTTCTTGAGGAGACTTGTACAAACCTTCCGGCTCCACAACTTTGAAGCTGATCTGACGTTTTCAGCTGTCTTGAGAATGGCCAGAGACAAATTGAAAGCTACCATGATAATCAGATGGAATGAAACACACGAGAAGCCAAGCCTTGCTGCAGCATAACCTTACCCACGTTGCCGACTGGATTGACTCCTACGCAGAGGCGTGCGAGGATATCTCCTAACAAAGGAACCAGAGAACCAGAGTGAGAAATTCTTCTAGAAGGAGGCCACCAGATGTGTCATGTCACCTCTGCTCACAAAACCACAAACAGTGTCGATGTCCCAAAAACTTGGAAAATTTAGTTATATGACCGACAGGGTTGTGTGAGGAGGTTCAATCTCTGCCCTAACTGTCTAAGAGCTCACAAAAAGGGTCTCTGCCAATCGAAAACAAGGTGCCTTGTGGACAGATGCAATGGCTTTCATCACTCAACACTTCACAGGACAGATGCAAGGCATCAGCAACAAAATGCACAACCAAATGGGAACTGGAATCAAATCTCACAAAACAATACCTTCAGAAAACAAACAAACCAAAACCAGTCAAACTATGGACAAAACTTTAATAATGAAAACCAAAAGCCGCAAACGAGTTCAAGCTACAACCAACAGAATGGAAACATGAACAGACAAAGTGGATCTAGTAGCAGCGCTTCACACAGGGGCAACTGGAACAAAATGATTTTCACCCTCAGCGGATGAACACGCAAAACAGCAATAACAACAGACAGCAAATTAGCAATCAGCGCACTGTGACCCAGCAGCAGGCAATTACTCCGCAACAAAACTAGACTTGCAGCAACCAACAGGAAACTTCTTGGATCAGACCGCAGATACAGTTGCAGGCAAAACCAGTAAAACTTTTCAACAGAGATCTTTGCATTGAAACCTACGCTCTTCTGGACAGTGGCAGTGACAACAACCAAATAACACAGAAGGTTGCTGATGCACTTCAAGTTCAACAACCTAAAGATAGAACCTTACCACTAATTTCATTTCATGATGAACACTCAGTTAAAACAGAAGGTGCCATGATTGGCATAGGAGTTTTGTGCAGCAGTTGTCTTGTGATCAGAATCTCTGTGTACGCAACAGCAATGGAGAAGTTCCGGATGCCAAGAGTTCAAATTGAAATGTTGAATGAGAGCTGCAGAGACTATTCTCAACTCCAGAACATACGATTTCCAACAATCAGGGACAACCGGATCGGAATACTGATTGGAGCAGACGTATTCACAGCAACGGATCCCAGACAGTTCACAACGGGACCCACTGGTACCCCATACGGTGTCAACACTCTGCTTGGCTGTACACTGACAGGGCCCATTCCTCATAGATAAACCCAGAAGAGGGTCGGACAATCAAACAGCACAAGCATAGCACATTTCAATCATATCAAGAGACAACAAGACGATCCAGATGAAGATCTTCTCCAGCTCTTCTGGACAATTGAAGGACTGAATTTCAGTCAATGTTCTTCAAAGGGACAGTAGGGACAGTCCTTAGATGACAAAGAAGCTTTGTCCATCCTCAATGATACCATAAAACACATTGGTGACTGATGCCAGATTGAATTTTTATGGACAAAAGAGATCACACTCCCTAACAACTACTTCATGGCTAGAGTTTAGTGGCACGCTCTGCAGCAGAAGTTGGAGAGGGAAACAAGTTGAGAGACCGCTACGAGGAAACAATCAAAAAGGTTTGGATAAAAATTACGTCACAATTGCAGACCCCATTTGCAGACACTCTGTCTGGTACCTTCCCCATCACCCAGTAATCTACAAACAGAAACCCAGACAAATTTCGCAAAGTCACAAACACTGCCTCCAAATATAAGGGAACCTCACTCAATGATGCATTGCTGACAAGGCCTGATCTACTCTGCAACCTGCATGGCCTTCTTCTCCGCTTCAGAAAATACACAGTTGCAATCACAGCGGACATCGAGGCATTATTCATGCAGATTGGCATCCAACCACAAGATTCACACTATCTCCGTTTTCTGGAGACACAAGGCGGCAATGAAAAGATCTTCAAATAAAATCGACTCATTTTTGGAGCCACATGCTCACGTTCTTCTGCGATTTTTGTTCTGCATAAGTGTGCAAATGACCACAAACAAGAACATCCAGAGATGTACACATCAATCATGCAGCAATCCTGCATGGATGATTTTTTGCAGACCTACCTTTCTGAAGAAGAGGCCCCCAGAAATGCAGAGGAGATCAAAACTGTTTTACATGCAGGAGGATTCAATCTGACAGAATTTCTGAGCAACAAACCAGTCGCAATAGTAAACCTACTGGAAGAAGAAAGGGCGGAAATGAAAGCCCAAAGAATCTTTGGTCAGACCTGGGACACCAAAACTGACAAGTTGATGTTTGCAAAACCGAATACTCTCTACACAGGACAAAAGCCGACTGAAAGAAATGTGCTTTCAAGGGCAGCTTCTTTGTTTGATCCAGTTGGACTGATTTCACTCTTTGCCATCAAAATTGGATGCATTCTCCAAAGCATCATTAAAGCGGAAAGAAACTGGGATCAACGTGTGTCAGAATGCTACCAACAGGATCTACAGGAGTGGATGGATGAGGTCGGCAGCATGACTCCAATCCAAATTCCTAGATGCTTGATTCCCAGCACCAATGGAACCCATGTACTTCACACGTTCACTGATGCCTGATTGAGTGAAATTGCCGCCATAGTTTATGTGATGACAAACAACGCCGATGGATCTTGCACATCACGATACGCGATCAGCAAAACAAAAGTCGCACCCATCAAGCAGCTGAGCATTGCAAAACTGGACTCAGAAGCAGCAACACTTGGAGCAGAGCAAGCTGGGTTCTGTGAGAGCGAGATGACAACTATCATAAGTTCAAACACTTTTTGGACAGACAGCACCGCTACACTTGGATGGATCCAATCCAAGCAGAGACAGAAGATGTACCTTGCCAACATTGATCAAAATTCACAAAAATTCCAACCCGGACAATTGGAGACACATCCCCGGAATGATGAATCACGCTGACAATGGCACACGAAGCCTCACCCCATCAGACATACCAAAGCTGTGGCTGCAACCACCGGACTCTCTGAGCACACCTCGAGACTCCTGGAATTTTGCCGAGGACAGTGATCCCCACATATGCGCTACACAAGCGACACAACTTCAGACGCCGGTCATTGATGTTAAAAAATTTTCAACTTGGAGTCGACTACTCAACTCTACTAGAATTATGTTCCAGGCAATAAGACGCTTCAAGACAAAAGTCCGAACTAGAAATCAAAACGAATCATCTGAGACTTCCAACACTGACAATTTTGCATAAGGTTAGAACGGAGCAAGGAACTACATCATCAAAATGTCTCAAAACGAGTTGTTCTCAGGAACAGTTTCTGCACTGTTAAAGGGAGATAATCTTGAGAAAAGAGACAAGCTGATGCCCTTCACTCCCTTTCTAGATGACGACGCACTCTTGAGGATAGGAGGAAGACTCAACACGGCACCTCAGTGCGAAACATTCCCTCGTTCCCCATAGCAGGAGCAAAAATGCAAGACTGTTGATTGAAAGGGCGCACCATGACTGTGGCCATCAGGGCTTGGAACACGTGAGGGCTCACCAGCAACAGACCTTCCTGATGATTGGATTGAGAAAAGTGCTGCGAAGTCTGGGGAAATACTGTTTCATTTGCAAACGATGGAGGGCAGACAATGTGAGACCGCAGATGGCCGATTTTCCTGAATTCAGTTTTCTATATGTAAACAAGCAGTAGCCCATCGTCAACACAGGAATGGACATGTTTGGAATTGTCTACATTGAGGAAAAGAGAAGCACGCAGATGCATTACGTCTGCTTGTTCACATGTCTGGTCACTAGAGCTGTCCAGCTAGAAATATGCCTTGACCTCTCAACCGATTGTCTTCTCATGTCCATCCGCAGATTTGTATCACGACGTGGATACTCTGAGCTCATTGTGTGTGACAATGGCAAAAACTTCATTGGAGCCAACCAAGCAATGAAATTAAAGTTCCAGAGAAACTACAAGCGAGACTGCAATTTGCTCAACAGAACATTCAGTGGACTTTCAACCCTCCATTGACCGCACACTTCGGAGGAGTCTAGGAGAGGCTGATACAGACCGCGAAGAGGAGTCAACTAATAGTGCTGGGCAGTCGGAAACTAACACTCTCAGTTTTCCAGACAGTTGTTGCAGAGGCCGAGGCAATTTTGAACTCCAGACCATTAACTTATGTGGGCTGCAGCATCTCAGATGAGGGACCACTTCCTCCTTCGTAGACCTCACATGTGTTTGAAACCTTTTGTGAACAACAACCAGCGATTCTCAACTAAGGACTTCAAGCTGACACAGACGCTACTTGACCACTACTGGAGCAGGTTGCTCAAGGAATATATTCCTGAGCTCAACGAGAGAATGAAGTGGCAAAAATCAAATGAGGAGCCGGATGAAAGTGAAATTGTGGGAATGCTCAAGGACTTCACACCCAGAGGCATCTGGCTTCTTGGGAAGATTGTAAAAGCACACAGAGGTTCAGACGGGATAGCCAGGAGCTTCGACATCCAGACGGCTACAGGAATGATACCTAAGCCGTGTATTCCCACAATTGTCAAGTGAGGGTCACTGAAACAAGTTCCTCGAAACACATACACTCACACACACACACACACACACACACACACACACACACACAAACACAAAAACTCAAGGTCAGAAGGAAAACTTTTTTGCTTTATTTTGTTGTGTTTACATTTTCATATCAAATGCTCACTTTTGCTGCCGGTAGTGTAAAGGAACCAAGTTCCCTCATAATTTCTCTCACCACACTCACATTTTCCTCCCCCACATACATTCTCGTTCTCCAGAACCCTTTCATTTCCTGATTTCCATTCACCCAACCTATGTCCATTGAACTTTTTATATTTGTTTATTTTCTTGAAGAAGTAAGAAGTGGTTGACATTCACTTTCAATATTACTTATAGTTAGGGATTTCCCGTTTTTGACCATAACTTGTGTGTCAATGGCGCGAATTATGATGTATTTATAGAGCTTGATTTGCTACCAAGGTTGCGATTTTCAGAAATACAAATATTATGGAAAATTTGTCTCGGTATGCAAGACTTAGGCCGAAGAGCATAAACAGTATGTTTGGTTTCAGTTAGAGAAAAAGCCGACAGTACCGAAAAAACAGGATATTCGGAAGAACCAATGACTTACTGTTAATTCACGAAATTAGAAAATCTTGGTTCATAAACGATCAACGATCATTGTTATCAGTTCAACCCATGCAATCAATCATGCAATCAAAATAGTTTCCTTTTTGGAAAAATTGTTTGAGGTAAAACTTCCTGTTCTGGACAATCACATTTCACCCGCCACTGAGGTACAACTAGTATGATAATTTATTAAATTTGGGCTCCGCGCTCATTGGGTGAGTCCAAAACTTATCACTATAGATTGTCCCCGCTCATGGATGACACACTATTCAATGCCGACTCGCCTCTTAACTTCTGCAACAAGGATTCAAAGATCTGCTCCCGTTTTATATGTGTCTATAATCTCGCTATGTTTCTATGTGTCTAGATTTTTTTTTTCATTTTTGTGCTCGCTCTTTTGTACTATAGCTGTGATAACGATAACAAACACATGATTGAATTTTATTCAATACCACTGAGCGAAACATATGTTGCCCAAAAAACAATTCGTCGAATTATTAAAGTAGAGAGCCCAACAAACAATTTTTATTCCGTCGCATCCTTATGCCGCCGACGTATTATTTATTTGGACAAACAAGCCGCCATTATCTTCAACACGCACAAATCTCTCTCTCTCTCTCTCTTCTCTCTCTATTCTCTCTCTGTGTCTATCTCTCTGGTCCATTTTGGATTTCTATACCGCTGGTGCAACAGATGTAGCTGAAAATTCTTTTGTTGAAGTTCAAAACCCAACAGAGATCCATTGCAACTGTTTTAAAACCATTTCTATAGAAATAATTCCAGTTTTGAGTTTCTACAAAAGCCACAAAGTTGAATATCATTATTCGCTGAAAAAGTAAGAACACTTTACTTTAATTTGTTCTGCGCATACACATACACATATGCACACCACAACCGAAAGCACAGATGCACACATACCCACAAATACATACAAGCATACACTCGCACTCACTCACTCAGGCACTCACTACCCAGGTCGAGGTGTGCGTTAATGATCAGACAATTAAATAAAAACGCACAGGGGGGGGGGGGGGGGGGGTAAAGCGCGTTTTTGATTACATGGACGAGCAACATAATAAAGTCTGCCTACATGAACGAGCTTCCTAGTCAAAGTCTGCCTAAAATCTGATCATTAACAAGCTAAAGTCTGATCATTAACGAGCTAAAGTCTGATAATTAACGAGCTAAATTCTGATCATTAACGAGCTAAAGTCTGATCATTAACGAGCTAAATTCTGATCATTAACGATCTAAATTCTGATCATTAACGAGCTAAATTCTGATCATTAATGAGCTAAATTCTGATCATTAACGACCTAAATTCTGATCATTAACGAACAAAAGTATGTATAAATTGGCAATAACATTGTCGGAAAATTATCTCAAGTCTGTTTAAAAAAACTGACTTTGTTGAGATTTTTCCAGTATGTTCTGGGTGTGTTTCCCTCCTCCTTTCTCATCCGGGCTGGGGATCGGCTACGGCGGAGTTACAAACAAACAACTATAGGAGATTTTGAGCAGAGCATTCGGTAAAAAAACCGGGCTCAAACTCACTCACGCACACGCTCACTGATTCACTCACTCACACAAGTTTGCACGCACGCACGCACCCGAACATATGCATACGCACAGCTACACACACACAAATACACACACACAAACACACATACTCTCTCTCTCACACACACACACACACCCCACACACACACAATCAAACACATATACACAGACACAAACACACACACACGCACAAACACACACACACATAAACGCACACACACACACACACACAAACACACACACACACACACACGCACTCACACACACACATACAAA
>NW_027450373.1:0-16494 GCF_964194025.1 Convolutriloba macropyga | reverse complement strand
AGATTTAACTGAAGACCATGTTGCCGTTCTACTCAAACAGATCCAACTATGAGCTTTTTAAACGCAGCAACTATTGCATACGCTTGTAGAGGCTGGTATTACCGCGGCTGCTGGCACCAGACTTGCCCTCTACTCGTTCATCAATGGAGCTTTTAAGTCCATTCCATTCTGATTACAAACCATAAAGGTTCATATCATTATTTCTAGTCACTACCTCCTCGTGCGGAGAGTGGGTAATTTGCGTGCCTGCTGCCTTCCTTGGATGTGGTAGCCGTTTCTAAGGCTCCCTCTCCGGAATCGAACCCTGATTCCCCGTTACCCGTCACAACCATGGTAGTCCGTTACACTACCATCATAGGTTGATAGGTCAGAAATTCGGAAGTTCCGTCCCCAAGCCGAAGCTATCTGGGATCTTTCAGTTACTAGGACTCATCACGGGGATGTGTCTGTACTTAGCAAATCACCCGGTGTAGTCTTGTAAAAGTCTCCGACAGTGTCGGACAATCAGCATGCATTAGCTGCAGGGTTACCGCAGTTATTCATTTAGCTTGCAAATCAACTAATAGATAGTAACTGATTTAATGAGCCATTCGCGGTTCCACTTTTTCAAGCTTCGCTTGCACATGCATGGCTTAGTCTTTCAGACAAGCATATGGCAACTGACAGGATCAATCAGTTTAATTGTACTTTGAACAATCTTTCGATTTGTTCGAATTTAGAAAGACATAGCCTTGCGGCCTCGTCAATCTTGCTTTGAGCTTTTTAAATCACGAAGAGTTTCAATGCATGCTTTGGCATGGCTTACTAGTTACTACACAGTACTCTACACACTTAGAGTTACCCACGATTACACATTTCACATGCTGATGTTTCGGCTCGCGCGTACTAGAAACAGCATAATACTATGTGTACTGGTAGATAGCGCTCTGTGAGCATTTCCCATGAGCAGGTTTTGCCCTCCAAATCTCTGTTCTACTGTTACCAATACCGGCTAACAACTGTATCATACTAGGGAGAATTGACTCATGATTTAAAAACCAGATGTTCACATGTCGATGTTTCGGCTCTCGCCTACTAGAAACAACATAATACTAGTCTGTTAAAAATCTCAATCACGCCGCCTCTTCAGATACAGAAGTTTTACCTTTTATTGGTTAGAGAACAGCTTTCCAGCTGTCGACATGGTTACTAGTAACAACACCGTACTCAACACAAAAACTTTTCAACTTCACAACTTTCACATGCTGATGTTTCTGCTTTCGCATACTAGAAACAGCATAATACTTATTGTTTTGTCAAGTAATTTGTGTGTCTTTCCCATGTGAAGTTTCACCGGTCAACAATGTTTCCCTGACCAATTACGGCTACTAGTAGCTGTATAATACTAGGGAAAATGATTGAGGATTTAATATCAGATTTTCACATGTTGATGTTTCGGCTTTCGCCTACTAGAAACAACATAATACTAGTCTGCTAAGAAATCTCGCTCAAATTGCCTTTTCACATACAGAAGTTTCACCTTCTATTGGTTAGAGAACAGTTCTCAGCTGTCGACATGGTTACTAGTAACAACATCGTACTCAACACAAAAATTCTTCAACTTCACAACTTTCACATGCTGATGTTTCTGCTTTCGCGTACTAGAAACAGCATAATACTTATTGCTTTGTCAAGAAGTGTGTGTGTCTTTCCCATGCGAAAGTTTCACCGGTCAGCAATAATTGCCGTGTCCAATTAAGGTTACTCATAGCTGTATAATACTAGGGAAAATGATTGAGGATTTAATATCAGATTTTCACATGTTGATGTTTCGGCTTTCGCCTACTAGAAACAACATAATACTAGTCTGCTAATAAATCTCGCTCAAATTGCCTTTTCACATACAGAAGTTTCACCTCTTCTTGGTCACTGTACAGATGATGCTGTCTGTTCTTTATTTGGTTCTGCTTATTATAAGGAGGGGCATCACTCCTTCCTCCTTGGTTTGCATGCATTAAGCCTGCTTTGTGAAAAGCGTATCTTTCTAGCTTTTCTTCGCCTTACTCGAGTAGGACGATACAATCCAGACATTAGTCAGTCTTGGTGTAAAGTCACTGAGTATTATTCGGTTCTGCTTTATTCAGCAATATGCTGTATAATTGTTGTAATTTGCGAACATATTTGTTCTCAGTTCCGAACTACTAGCGACGACAGATTACCAGCGGTCATGAGCCATCAAGGTAGTTCTTTGGTGCATCAAGTAGAGAGGTGCCATCAAACAACACTTCCCTAATAATGCTACACACATAGAATTTGCTACAGTGCAGCTTTTTACTTTGCAAAATTTGCGCACAAATTTTGCATAGAATAAATGTTTTATCAAGATTTTTAGATCCCCTCCCTTGAGAGAACGTTACTCCTTTAAGTGAACACCCCGCGGCGTCCTGTTGTTATTGCTTATAACCATTTCGCAAGCCGGAGGCATAATGCACTACGCAAGCCGCTACTTTGGCACAGAGGCACCTAGTTTTACACCCGGGACTTCAGGTGGCCCAGTTTTACACCCAGTACAGCGGTGCCAGTTGGTAACCCGGTGGATCCTCGGAGACCAGACATGATCATAGATCAAACCCGATGTATGCTACTCCTGAACGTATAGTATCTCCACTGTGCAATGAAATTATCGTTCGTTTCGGGCCTTCCTATACGTTCAGCAGACAATCGCTAGGAATTCACCTCGTGACCCGTGGTGACCACACTGGATTTCAAGTTTATTGATTTGGACAGACCTGTCATTTATTTTGCTTTTCAGCTTCAGTTCTGCTCGATCTAGCTTGCCTAAGGCTTGATCTCGCTTTGCTCACCCCTGTAGGAGCCTCTACTAGTACCACTCGGAGTAATGGGGAATCCACCAGACCTAATCGATGAATGCCATCAAACAACAAACATCATACCCGGCTTCATCAGGCATATTTTATTACTTCCGAGAGGTACTTTAGTATCAGATCTTTCTCCATGCCTCTTATGAGGACCCGTCAGACCTTTCGGTTTATCGTTTAGCTTCAGTCCTGCTCGATCTAGCTTTCCCAAGGCTCGATCTAGCTCTATTCGCCCCACTAGAGGGCTCTCTAAGACCCCTCGGTCTTAGTGTTAGCTCCGGTACTGCTCGGTCGTGCTTGCTGAAGGCCCGACCCAGCTTTAGTTAGATTCTCGTACTTTCTCTTGGCCTCTCTAGGAGGACCAGACAGACCTCTCGGTCTATCGTTTAGCTTCAGTCCTGCTCGATCTAGCTTGCCCAAGGCTTGATCAAGCTCTATTCGCCCCGCTAGAGGGCTCTCTAAGACCCCTCGGTCTTAGTGTTATCTTCTGTAATGCCTAACCAAGCTTACTACAGGCCTTGGTCAGGTCTTTATCGGTCACCGATTAGTAACAGACCAATCATAGGGCCTTCCACCCTATCCGGGTTGAGGTCTTTAGTCCAGCCATATTTTGACAAGACACCTCTCCCTAATAATGCCCCACACATAGAATTACTGTCCATGCAGTATTTAACTTGTGTTTTTTTCTAAAATTTGATTTTCACTTTTTGGAGGTTCATTTGCTCCTCTGACACTCTTTCAGCTTCAATCTTACTCGATCTAGCTTTCCCAAGGCTCGATCTAGCTCTATTCGCCCCACTAGAGGGCTCTCTAAGACACTTCGGTCTTAGTGTTAGCTCCGGTCTTGCTCAATCGTGCTTGCTGAAGGCGCGATCAAGCTTTAGTTAGCTTCTCGTACTTCCTCTTGGCCTCTCTAGGAGGACCAGACAGACCTCTCGGTCTATCGTTTAGCTTCAGTCCTGCTCGATCTAGCTTTCCCAAGGCTCGATCTAGCTCTATTCGCCCTGCTAGAGGGCTCTCTAAGACCCCTCGGTCTTAGTGTTAGCTCCGGTACAGCTCGGTCGTGCTTGCTGAAGGCCCGATCAAGCTTTAGTTAGATTCTCGTACTTTCTCTTGGCCTCTATAGGAGGACCAGACAGACCTCTCGGTCTATCGTTTAGCTTCAGTCCTGCTTGATCTAGCTTTCCCAAGGCTCGATCTAGCTCTATTCGCCCTGCTAGAGGGCTCTCTAAGACCCCTCGGTCTTAGTGTTAGCTCCGGTACAGCTCGGTCGTGCTTGCTGAAGGCCCGATCAAGCTTTAGTTAGCTTCTCGTACTTTCTCTTGGCCTCTCTAGGAGGACCAGACAGACCTCTCGGTCTATCGTTTAGCTTCAGTCCTGCTCGATCTAGCTTTCCCAAGGCTCGATCTAGATCTATTCGCCCTGCTAGAGGGCTCTCTAAGACCCCTCGGTCTTAGTGTTAGCTCCGGTACAGCTCGGTCGTGCTTGCTGAAGGCCTGATCAAGCTTTAGTTAGCTTCTCGTACTTTCTCTTGGCCTCTCTAGGAGGACCAGACAGACCTTTCGGTCTCTTGCTTAGCTTCAGTCCTGCTCGATCTAGCTTTCCCAAGGCTCGATCTAGCTCTATTCGCCCCGCTAGAGGGCTCTCTAAGACCCCTCGGTCTTAGTGTTAACTCCTGTAATGCCTAACCAAGCTTACTACAGGCCTTGGTCAGGTCTTTATCGGTCACCGATTAGTAACAGACCGATCATGGGGCCTTCCACCCTATCCGGGTTGAGGTCTTTAGTCCAGCCATATTTTGACAAGACACCTCCCCCTAATAATGCCCCACACATAGAAATACTGTCCATGCAGTATTTAACTTGTGTTTTTTCTAAAATTTGATTTTCACTTTTTGGAGGTTCATTTGCTCCTCTGACACTCTTTCAGCTTCAATCTTACTCGATCTAGCTTTCCCAAGGCTCGATCTAGCTCTATTCGCCCCACCAGAGGGCTCTCTAAGACACTTCGGTCTTAGTGTTAGCTCCGGTCTTGCTCAATCGTGCTTGCTGAAGGCGCGATCAAGCTTTAGTTAGCTTCTCGTACTTTCTCTTGGCCTCTCTAGGAGGACCAGACAGACCTCTCGGTCTATCGTTTAGCTTCAGTCCTGCTCGATCTAGCTTTCCCAAGGCTCGATCTAGCTCTATTCGCCCCGCTAGAGGGCTCTCTAAGACCCCTCGGTCTTAGTGTTAGCTCCGGTACAGCTCGGTCGTGCTTGCTGAAGGCCCGATCAAGCTTTAGTTGGCTTCTCGTACTTTCTCTTGGCCTCTCTAGGAGGACCAGACAGACCTCTCGGTCTCTTGCTTAGCTTCAGTCCTGCTCGATCTAGCTTGCCCAAGGCTTGATCAAGCTCTATTCGCCCCGCTAGAGGGCTCTCTAAGACCCCTCGGTCTTAGTGTTAGCTCCGGTACAGCTCGGTCGTGCTTGCTGAAGGCCCGATCAAGCTTTAGTTAGCTTCTCGTTTTTTCTCTTGGCCTCTCTAGGAGGACCAGACAGACCTCTCGGTCTATCGTTTAGCTTCAGTCCTGCTCGATCTAGCTTTCCCAAGGCTCGATCTAGCTCTATTCGCCCCGCTAGAGGGCTCTCTAAGACCCCTCGGTCTTAGTGTTAGCTCCGGTACAGCTCGGTCGTGCTTGCTGAAGGCCCGATCAAGCTTTAGTTGGCTTCTCGTACTTTCTCTTGGCCTCTCTAGGAGGACCAGACAGACCTCTCGGTCTATCCTTTAGCTTCAGTCCTGCTCGATCTAGCTTTCCCAAGGCTCGATCTAGCTCTATTCGCCCCGCTAGAGGGCTCTCTAAGACCCCTCGGTCTTAGTGTTATCTCCTGTAATGCCTAACCAAGCTTACTACAGGCCTTGGTCAGGTCTTTATCGGTCACCGATTAGTAACAGACCGATCATAGGGCCTTCCACCCTATCTGGGTTGAGGTCTTTAGTCCAGCCATATTTTGACAAGACACCTCCCCCTAATAATGCCCCACACATAGAATTACTGTTTATGCAGCTTTTCACTTGTGAAATTTTTAATTTTCGCAATTATTATAGAATAAGTGTTTGCGCAGCTTTTCATAGGTCGAGCTCTAGCTAGCTAGCTCAAGCTAGCTAGCTAGCTCAAGCTCAAGCTATCTAGCTCAAGCTCAAGCCAGCTAGCTCAAGCTCAAGCTAGCTAGCTAGCTCAAGCTCAAGCTAGCTAGCTAGCTCAAGCTCAAGCTAGCTAGCTCAAGCTCAAGCTAGCTAGCTCAAGCTCAAGCTAGCTAGCTAGCTCAAGCTCAAGCTCAAGCTAGCTAGCTCAAGCTCAAGCTCAAGCTAGCTAGCTAGCTCAAGCTCAAGCTAGCTAGCTAGCTCAAGCTCAAGCTAGCTAGCTAGCTCAAGCTCAAGCTAGCTAGCTCAAGCTCAAGCTCAAGCTCAAGCTAGCTAGCTAGCTCAAGCTAGCTAGCTAGCTCAAGCTCAAGCTAGCTAGCTAGCTCAAGTTCAAGCTAGCTAGCTAGCTCAAGCTCAAGCTAGCTAGCTAGCTCAAGCTCAAGCTAGCTAGCTCAAGCTCAAGCTAGCTAGCTCAAGCTCAAGCTAGCTAGCTAGCTCAAGCTCAAGCTCAAGCTAGCTAGCTCAAGCTCAAGCTCAAGCTAGCTAGCTAGCTCAAGCTCAAGCTAGCTAGCTAGCTCAAGCTCAAGCTCAAGCTAGCTAGCTAGCTCAAGTTCAAGCTAGCTAGCTAGCTCAAGCTCAAGCTAGCTAGCTCAAGCTCAAGCTAGCTAGCTCAAGCTCAAGCCAGCTAGCTCAAGCTCAAGCTCAAGCTAGCTAGCTAGCTCAAGCACAAGCTAGCTAGCTAGCTCAATCTCAAGCTAGCTAGCTCAAGCTCAAGCTAGCTAGCTCAAGCTCAAGCTAGCTAGCTAGCTCAAGCTCAAGCTCAAGCTAGCTAGCTCAAGCTCAAGCTCAAGCTAGCTAGCTAGCTCAAGCTCAAGCTAGCTAGCTAGCTCAAGCTCAAGCTCAAGCTAGCTAGCTCAAGCTCAAGCTCAAGCTAGCTAGCTAGCTCAAGCTCAAGCTGGCTAGCTAGCTCAAGCTCAAGCTAGCTAGCTAGCTCAAGCTCAAGCTAGCTAGCTCAAGCTCAAGCTCAAGCTCAAGCTAGCTAGCTAGCTCAAGCTAGCTAGCTAGCTCAAGCTCAAGCTAGCTAGCTAGCTCAAGTTCAAGCTAGCTAGCTAGCTCAAGCTCAAGCTAGCTAGCTAGCTCAAGCTCAAGCTAGCTAGCTCAAGCTCAAGCTAGCTAGCTCAAGCTCAAGCTAGCTAGCTAGCTCAAGCTCAAGCTCAAGCTAGCTAGCTCAAGCTCAAGCTCAAGCTAGCTAGCTAGCTCAAGCTCAAGCTAGCTAGCTAGCTCAAGCTCAAGCTAGCTAGCTAGCTCAAGTTCAAGCTAGCTAGCTAGCTCAAGCTCAAGCTAGCTAGCTCAAGCTCAAGCTAGCTAGCTCAAACTCAAGCTAGCTAGCTAGCTCAAGTTCAAGCTAGCTAGCTAGCTCAAGCTCAAGCTAGCTAGCTAGCTCAAGCTCAAGCTAGCTAGCTCAAGCTCAAGCTAGCTAGCTCAAGCTCCAGCTAGCTAGCTAGCTCAAGCTCAAGCTCAAGCTAGCTAGCTCAAGCTCAAGCTCAAGCTAGCTAGCTAGCTCAAGCTCAAGCTAGCTAGCTAGCTCAAGCTCAAGCTAGCTAGCTAGCTCAAGTTCAAGCTAGCTAGCTAGCTCAAGCTCAAGCTAGCTAGCTCAAGCTCAAGCTAGCTAGCTCAAGCTCAAGCCAGCTAGCTCAAGCTCAAGCTCAAGCTAGCTAGCTAGCTCAAGCACAAGCTTGCTAGCTAGCTCAAGCTCAAGCTAGCTAGCTCAAGCTCAAGCTAGCTAGCTCAAGCTCAAGCTAGCTAGCTCAAGCTCAAGCTCAAGCTAGCTAGCTAGCTCAAGCACAAGCTTGCTAGCTAGCTCAAGCTCAAGCTAGCTAGCTCAAGCTCAAGCTAGCTAGCTCAAGCTCAAGCTAGCTAGCTAGCTCAAGCTCAAGCTCAAGCTAGCTAGCTCAAGCTCAAGCTCAAGCTAGCTAGCTGGCTCAAGCTCAAGCTAGCTAGCTAGCTCAAGCTCAAGCTAGCTAGCTAGCTCAAGCTCAAGCTAGCTAGCTCAAGCTCAAGCTCAAGCTAGCTAGCTAGCTCAAGCTAGCTAGCTAGCTCAAGCTCAAGCTAGCTAGCTAGCTCAAGTTCAAGCTAGCTAGCTAGCTCAAGCTCAAGCTAGCTAGCTAGCTCAAGCTCAAGCTAGCTAGCTCAAGCTCAAGCTAGCTAGCTCAAGCTCAAGCTAGCTAGCTAGCTCAAGCTCAAGCTCAAGCTAGCTAGCTCAAGCTCAAGCTCAAGCTAGCTAGCTAGCTCAAGCTCAAGCTAGCTAGCTAGCTCAAGCTCAAGCTAGCTAGCTAGCTCAAGTTCAAGCTAGCTAGCTAGCTCAAGCTCAAGCTAGCTAGCTCAAGCTCAAGCTAGCTAGCTCAAGCTCAAGCCAGCTAGCTCAAGCTCAAGCTCAAGCTAGCTAGCTAGCTCAAGCACAAGCTAGCTAGCTAGCTCAAGCTCAAGCTAGCTAGCTCAAGCTCAAGCTAGCTAGCTCAAGCTCAAGCTAGCTAGCTAGCTCAAGCTCAAGCTCAAGCTAGCTAGCTCAAGCTCAAGCTCAAGCTAGCTAGCTAGCTCAAGCTCAAGCTAGCTAGCTAGCTCAAGCTCAAGCTAGCTAGCTCAAGCTCAAGCTCAAGCTAGCTAGCTAGCTCAAGCTCAAGCTAGCTAGCTAGCTCAAGCTCAAGCTAGCTAGCTAGCTCAAGCTCAAGCTAGCTAGCTCAAGCTCAAGCTCAAGCTCAAGCTAGCTAGCTAGCTCAAGCTAGCTAGCTAGCTCAAGCTCAAGCTAGCTAGCTAGCTCAAGTTCAAGCTAGCTAGCTAGCTCAAGCTCAAGCTAGCTAGCTAGCTCAAGCTCAAGCTAGCTAGCTCAAGCTCAAGCTAGCTAGCTCAAGCTCAAGCTAGCTAGCTAGCTCAAGCTCAAGCTCAAGCTAGCTAGCTCAAGCTCAAGCTCAAGCTAGCTAGCTAGCTCAAGCTCAAGCTAGCTAGCTAGCTCAAGCTCAAGCTAGCTAGCTAGCTCAAGTTCAAGCTAGCTAGCTAGCTCAAGCTCAAGCTAGCTAGCTCAAGCTCAAGCTAGCTAGCTCAAACTCAAGCTAGCTAGCTAGCTCAAGTTCAAGCTAGCTAGCTAGCTCAAGCTCAAGCTAGCTAGCTAGCTCAAGCTCAAGCTAGCTAGCTCAAGCTCAAGCTAGCTAGCTCAAGCTCAAGCTAGCTAGCTAGCTCAAGCTCAAGCTCAAGCTAGCTAGCTCAAGCTCAAGCTCAAGCTAGCTAGCTAGCTCAAGCTCAAGCTAGCTAGCTAGCTCAAGCTCAAGCTAGCTAGCTAGCTCAAGTTCAAGCTAGCTAGCTAGCTCAAGCTCAAGCTAGCTAGCTCAAGCTCAAGCTAGCTAGCTCAAGCTCAAGCCAGCTAGCTCAAGCTCAAGCTCAAGCTAGCTAGCTAGCTCAAGCACAAGCTTGCTAGCTAGCTCAAGCTCAAGCTAGCTAGCTCAAGCTCAAGCTAGCTAGCTCAAGCTCAAGCTAGCTAGCTCAAGCTCAAGCTCAAGCTAGCTAGCTAGCTCAAGCACAAGCTTGCTAGCTAGCTCAAGCTCAAGCTAGCTAGCTCAAGCTCAAGCTAGCTAGCTCAAGCTCAAGCTAGCTAGCTAGCTCAAGCTCAAGCTCAAGCTAGCTAGCTCAAGCTCAAGCTCAAGCTAGCTAGCTAGCTCAAGCTCAAGCTAGCTAGCTAGCTCAAGCTCAAGCTAGCTAGCTAGCTCAAGCTCAAGCTAGCTAGCTCAAGCTCAAGCTCAAGCTAGCTAGCTAGCTCAAGCTAGCTAGCTAGCTCAAGCTCAAGCTAGCTAGCTAGCTCAAGTTCAAGCTAGCTAGCTAGCTCAAGCTCAAGCTAGCTAGCTAGCTCAAGCTCAAGCTATCTAGCTCAAGCTCAAGCTAGCTAGCTCAAGCTCAAGCTAGCTAGCTAGCTCAAGCTCAAGCTCAAGCTAGCTAGCTCAAGCTCAAGCTCAAGCTAGCTAGCTAGCTCAAGCTCAAGCTAGCTAGCTAGCTCAAGCTCAAGCTAGCTAGCTAGCTCAAGTTCAAGCTAGCTAGCTAGCTCAAGCTCAAGCTAGCTAGCTCAAGCTCAAGCTAGCTAGCTCAAGCTCAAGCCAGCTAGCTCAAGCTCAAGCTCAAGCTAGCTAGCTAGCTCAAGCTCAAGCTCAAGCTCAAGCTAGCTAGCTAGCTCAAGTTCAAGCTAGCTAGCTAGCTCAAGCTCAAGCTAGCTAGCTCAAGCTCAAGCTAGCTAGCTCAAGCTCAAGCCAGCTAGCTCAAGCTCAAGCTCAAGCTAGCTAGCTAGCTCAAGCTCAAGCTAGCTAGCTCAAGCTCAAGCTAGCTAGCTAGCTAGCTCAAGCTCAAGCTCAAGCTAGCTAGCTCAAGCTCAAGCTCAAGCTAGCTAGCTCAAGCTCAAGCTCAAGCTAGCTAGCTCAAGCTCAAGCTCAAGCTAGCTAGCTCAAGCCCAAGCTCAAGCTAGCTAGCTCAAGCTCAAGCTAGCTAGCTCAAGCTCAAGCTCAAGCTCAAGCTAGCTAGCTAGCTAGCTCAAGCTCAAGCTCAAGCTAGCTAGCTAGCTCAAGCTCAAGCTAGCTAGCTCAAGCTCAAGCTAGCTAGCTAGCTCAAGTTCAAGCTAGCTAGCTAGCTCAAGCTCAAGCTAGCTAGCTAGCTCAAGCTCAAGCTAGCTAGCTCAAGCTCAAGCTAGCTAGCTCAAGCTCAAGCTAGCTAGCTAGCTCAAGCTCAAGCTCAAGCTAGCTAGCTCAAGCTCAAGCTCAAGCTAGCTAGCTAGCTCAAGCTCAAGCTAGCTAGCTAGCTCAAGCTCAAGCTAGCTAGCTAGCTCAAGTTCAAGCTAGCTAGCTAGCTCAAGCTCAAGCTAGCTAGCTCAAGCTCAAGCTAGCTAGCTCAAACTCAAGCTAGCTAGCTAGCTCAAGTTCAAGCTAGCTAGCTAGCTCAAGCTCAAGCTAGCTAGCTAGCTCAAGCTCAAGCTAGCTAGCTCAAGCTCAAGCTAGCTAGCTCAAGCTCAAGCTAGCTAGCTAGCTCAAGCTCAAGCTCAAGCTAGCTAGCTCAAGCTCAAGCTCAAGCTAGCTAGCTAGCTCAAGCTCAAGCTAGCTAGCTAGCTCAAGCTCAAGCTAGCTAGCTAGCTCAAGTTCAAGCTAGCTAGCTAGGTCAAGCTCAAGCTAGCTAGCTCAAGCTCAAGCTAGCTAGCTCAAGCTCAAGCCAGCTAGCTCAAGCTCAAGCTCAAGCTAGCTAGCTAGCTCAAGCACAAGCTTGCTAGCTAGCTCAAGCTCAAGCTAGCTAGCTCAAGCTCAAGCTAGCTAGCTCAAGCTCAAGCTAGCTAGCTCAAGCTCAAGCTCAAGCTAGCTAGCTAGCTCAAGCACAAGCTTGCTAGCTAGCTCAAGCTCAAGCTAGCTAGCTCAAGCTCAAGCTAGCTAGCTCAAGCTCAAGCTAGCTAGCTAGCTCAAGCTCAAGCTCAAGCTAGCTAGCTCAAGCTCAAGCTCAAGCTAGCTAGCTAGCTCAAGCTCAAGCTAGCTAGCTAGCTCAAGCTCAAGCTAGCTAGCTAGCTCAAGCTCAAGCTAGCTAGCTCAAGCTCAAGCTCAAGCTAGCTAGCTAGCTCAAGCTAGCTAGCTAGCTCAAGCTCAAGCTAGCTAGCTAGCTCAAGTTCAAGCTAGCTAGCTAGCTCAAGCTCAAGCTAGCTAGCTAGCTCAAGCTCAAGCTAGCTAGCTCAAGCTCAAGCTAGCTAGCTCAAGCTCAAGCTAGCTAGCTAGCTCAAGCTCAAGCTCAAGCTAGCTAGCTCAAGCTCAAGCTCAAGCTAGCTAGCTAGCTCAAGCTCAAGCTAGCTAGCTAGCTCAAGCTCAAGCTAGCTAGCTAGCTCAAGTTCAAGCTAGCTAGCTAGCTCAAGCTCAAGCTAGCTAGCTCAAGCTCAAGCTAGCTAGCTCAAGCTCAAGCCAGCTAGCTCAAGCTCAAGCTCAAGCTAGCTAGCTAGCTCAAGCTCAAGCTCAAGCTAGCTAGCTAGCTCAAGTTCAAGCTAGCTAGCTAGCTCAAGCTCAAGCTAGCTAGCTCAAGCTCAAGCTAGCTAGCTCAAGCTCAAGCCAGCTAGCTCAAGCTCAATCTCAAGCTAGCTAGCTAGCTCAAGCTCAAGCTAGCTAGCTCAAGCTCAAGCTAGCTAGCTAGCTAGCTCAAGCTCAAGCTCAAGCTAGCTAGCTCAAGCTCAAGCTCAAGCTAGCTAGCTCAAGCTCAAGCTCAAGCTAGCTAGCTCAAGCTCAAGCTCAAGCTAGCTAGCTCAAGCTCAAGCTCAAGCTAGCTAGCTAGCTCAAGCTCAAGCTAGCTAGCTCAAGCTCAAGCTCAAGCTCAAGCTAGCTAGCTAGCTAGCTCAAGCTCAAGCTCAAGCTAGCTAGCTAGCTCAAGCTCAAGCTAGCTAGCTCAAGCTCAAGCCAGCTAGCTCAAGCTCAAGCTCAAGCTAGCTAGCTAGCTCAAGCTCAAGCTAGCTAGCTCAAGCTCAAGCCAGCTAGCTCAAGCTCAAGCTCAAGCTCAAGCTAGCTAGCTAGCTCAAGCTCAAGCTAGATAGCTAGCTCAAGCTAGCTAGCTAGCTCAAGCTCAAGCTCAAGCTAGCTAGCTAGCTAGCTCAAGCTCAAGCTAGCTAGCTCAAGCTCAAGCCAGCTAGCTCAAGCTCAAGCTCAAGCTAGCTAGCTAGCTCAAGCTCAAGCTAGCTAGCTCAAGCTCAAGCTCAAGCGAGCTAGCTAGCTCAAGCTCAAGCTAGCTAGCTAGCTCAAGCTCAAGCTAGCTAACTCAAGCTAACTCAGCTAGCTCAAGCTAACTCAAGCTAGCTAAAGCTAACTCAAGCTAACTCAAGCTAACTCAAGCTAACTCAAGCTAGCTAAAGCTAACTCAAGCTAACTCAAGCTAACCCGAGCTAACTCAAGCTAGCTCAAGCTAACCCAAGCTAGCTAAAGCTAACTCAAGCTAACTCAAGCTAATTCAAGCTAACTCAAGCTAACTCAAGCTAACTCAAGCTAACTCAAGCTAGCTAAAGCTAACTCAAGCTAACTCAAGCTAACTCAAGCTAACCCGAGCTAACTCAAGCTAACTGAAGGTAGCTAAAGCTAGTTCAAGCTAACTCAAGCTAGCTAAAGCTAAGACAAGCTAACTCAAGCTAACTCAAGCTAACTCAAGCTAACTCAAGCTAACTCAAGCTAGTTCAAGCTAACTCAAGCTAACTCAAGCTAACTCAAGCTAGCTAAAGCTAACTCAAGCTAACTCAAGCTAACTCAAGCTAACCCGAGCTAACTCAAGCTAACTCAAGGTAGCTAAAGCTAGTTCAAGCTAACTCAAGCTAGCTAAAGCTAAGACAAGCTAACTCAAGCTAACTCAAGCTAACTCAAGCTAACTCAAGCTAACTCAAGCTAGTTCAAGCTAACTCAAGCTAGCTAAAGCTAACTCAAGCTAACTCAAGCTAACTCAAGCTAGCTCAAGCTAACTCAAGCTAGTTCAAGCTAACTCAAGCTAGCTAAAGCTAACTCAAGCTAACTCAAGCTAACTCAAGCTAACTCAAGCTAGCTAAAGCTAACTCAAGCTAACTCAAGCTAACCCGAGCTAACTCAAGCTAGCTCAAGCTAACCCAAGCTAGCTAAAGCTAACTCAAGCTAACTCAAGCTAATTCAAGCTAACTCAAGCTAACTCAAGCTAACTCAAGCTAACTCAAGCTAGCTAAAGCTAACTCAAGCTAACTCAAGCTAACTCAAGCTAACCCGAGCTAACTCAAGCTAACTCAAGGTAGCTAAAGCTAGTTCAAGCTAACTCAAGCTAGCTAAAGCTAAGACAAGCTAACTCAAGCTAACTCAAGCTAACTCAAGCTAACTCAAGCTAACTCAAGCTAACTCAAGCTAGCTAAAGCTAACTCAAGCTAACTCAAGCTAACTCAAGCTAACCCGAGCTAACTCAAGCTAACTCAAGGTAGCTAAAGCTAGTTCAAGCTAACTCAAGCTAGCTAAAGCTAAGACAAGCTAACTCAAGCTAACTCAAGCTAACTCAAGCTAACTCAAGCTAACTAAAGCTAGTTCAAGCTAACTCAAGCTAGCTAAAGCTAACTCAAGCTAACTCAAGCTAACTCAAGCTAGCTCAAGCTAACTCAAGCTAGTTCAAGCTAACTCAAGCTAGCTAAAGCTAACTCAAGCTAACTCAAGCTAACTCAAGCTAACTCAAGCTAGCTAAAGCTAACTCAAGCTAACTCAAGCTAACCCGAGCTAACTCAAGCTAGCTCAAGCTAACCCAAGCTAGCTAAAGCTAACTCAAGCTAACTCAAGCTAATTCAAGCTAACTCAAGCTAACTCAAGCTAACTCAAGCTAACTCAAGCTAGCTAAAGCTAACTCAAGCTAACTCAAGCTAACTCAAGCTAACCCGAGCTAACTCAAGCTAACTCAAGGTAGCTAAAGCTAGTTCAAGCTAACTCAAGCTAGCTAAAGCTAAGACAAGCTAACTCAAGCTAACTCAAGCTAACTCAAGCTAACTCAAGCTAACTCAAGCTAACTCAAGCTAGTTCAAGCTAACTCAAGCTAACTCAAGCTAACTCAAGCTAGCTAAAGCTAACTCAAGCTAACTCAAGCTAACTCAAGCTAACCCGAGCTAACTCAAGCTAACTCAAGGTAGCTAAAGCTAGTTCAAGCTAGCTCAAGCTAGCTAAAGCTAAGACAAGCTAACTCAAGCTAACTCAAGCTAACTCAAGCTAACTCAAGCTAGTTCAAGCTAACTCAAGCTAGCTAAAGCTAACTCAAGCTAACTCAAGCTAACTCAAGCTAGCTCAAGCTAACTCAAGCTAGTTCAAGCTAACTCAAGCTAGCTAAAGCTAACTCAAGCTAACTCAAGCTAACTCAAGCTAGCTCAAGCTAACTCAAGCTAACTCAAGCTAACTCAAGCTAACCCGAGCTAACTCAAGCTAACTCAAGGTAGCTAAAGCTAGTTCAAGCTAGCTCAAGCTAGCTAAAGCTAAGACAAGCTAACTCAAGCTAACTCAAGCTAACTCAAGCTAACTCAAGCTAGTTCAAGCTAACTCAAGCTAGCTAAAGCTAACTCAAGCTAACTCAAGCTAACTCAAGCTAGCTCAAGCTAACTCAAGCTAGTTCAAGCTAACTCAAGCTAGCTAAAGCTAACTCAAGCTAACTCAAGCTAACTCAAGCTAGCTCAAGCTAACTCAAGCTAGTTCAAGCTAACTCAAGCTAGCTAAAGCTAACTCAAGCTAACTCAAGCTAACTCAAGCTAACTCAAGCTAGCTAAAGCTAACTCAAGCTAACTCAAGCTAACCCGAGCTAACTCAAGCTAGCTCAAGCTAACCCAAGCTAGCTAAAGCTAACTCAAGCTAACTCAAGCTAATTCAAGCTAACTCAAGCTAACTCAAGCTAACTCAAGCTAACTCAAGCTAGCTAAAGCTAACTCAAGCTAACTCAAGCTAACTCAAGCTAACCCGAGCTAACTCAAGCTAACTCAAGGTAGCTAAAGCTAGTTCAAGCTAACTCAAGCTAGCTAAAGCTAAGACAAGCTAACTCAAGCTAACTCAAGCTAACTCAAGCTAACTCAAGCTAACTCAAGCTAGTTCAAGCTAACTCAAGCTAACTCAAGCTAACTCAAGCTAGCTAAAGCTAACTCAAGCTAACTCAAGCTAACTCAAGCTAACCCGAGCTAACTCAAGCTAACTCAAGGTAGCTAAAGCTAGTTCAAGCTAGCTCAAGCTAGCTAAAGCTAAGACAAGCTAACTCAAGCTAACTCAAGCTAACTCAAGCTAGTTCAAGCTAACTCAAGCTAGCTAAAGCTAACTCAAGCTAACTCAAGCTAACTCAAGCTAGCTCAAGCTAACTCAAGCTAGTTCAAGCTAACTCAAGCTAGCTAAAGCTAACTCAAGCTAACTCAAGCTAACTCAAGCTAACTCAAGCTAGCTAAAGCTAACTCAAGCTAACTCAAGCTAACCCGAGCTAACTCAAGCTAGCTCAAGCTAACCCAAGCTAGCTAAAGCTAACTCAAGCTAACTCAAGCTAATTCAAGCTAACTCAAGCTAACTCAAGCTAACTCAAGCTAACTCAAGCTAGCTAAAGCTAACTCAAGCTAACTCAAGCTAACTCAAGCTAACCCGAGCTAACTCAAGCTAACTCAAGGTAGCTAAAGCTAGTTCAAGCTAACTCAAGCTAGCTAAAGCTAAGACAAGCTAACTCAAGCTAACTCAAGCTAACTCAAGCTAACTCAAGCTAACTCAAGCTAACTCAAGCTAGCTAAAGCTAACTCAAGCTAACTCAAGCTAACTCAAGCTAACCCGAGCTAACTCAAGCTAACTCAAGGTAGCTAAAGCTAGTTCAAGCTAACTCAAGCTAGCTAAAGCTAAGACAAGCTAACTCAAGCTAACTCAAGCTAACTCAAGCTAACTCAAGCTAACTAAAGCTAGTTCAAGCTAACTCAAGCTAGCTAAAGCTAACTCAAGCTAACTCAAGCTAACTCAAGCTAGCTCAAGCTAACTCAAG